>NW_028247141.1:0-118416 GCF_964263255.1 Lissotriton vulgaris
TATACATACACAAAAAGATTTTTCAGACAAAAAACAAAGGAAGCTTTAAGTCAGTGAGAATACATGTGAAGCTATCCATAATAGTTTACACACTTACATAACACAATGGTTTTACGTGTGAAACTATTCCATTGGTCGACGACGTTTCGATCCCTTTTAAAAGATAGTGGGATCATCATCAGGACTCTGTGATTAACATGCCTGAATATAACAAAGCTGCCTGTTGGGAGAAAGAGGGGGAATTAAGGCAGAGAAATAAGTAGGAAAAAAGGGATCGAAATGTCATCGACAAATGGAATAGTTTCACGCGTAAAACCATTGTGTTATACCCGGGGACCTGTTTAAGCAGGAGCCCATTGTCTGGGCCCCCTACCTTGCTGCTCTGTTTAATGGAGTTCTCAGCGGCATGGAAATCCCCAGTACTTGGCTGGGGGGCGGAGGTGGTTCCGATATTCAAAAAGGGTTTGCCTCTTCTCCTAGCCAACTACAGACCAATTAGTCTAATCGATGTGGCACAGAAGCTCTTTGGTAGGGTATTGTTGAACCGGCTTCAGGATTGGGCAGAAGAGCTGGGTGTTCTTAGCCCGTACCAGGCGGGATTTAGAAAGGGAGTTTCCACAGTGGACCAGGTCTTTCGATTGAACATCATCTATTGGAGGGCAGCGATATTCGAGGGCGGCAGCCTATACACAATTTTTGTGGATTGCGGGCCGCCTTCGATCTAGCACCCAGAGGGAAACTTTGGAGCGTTCTGGCTGAGATGGGCGTTCCCCCGGATATCCTGATAATCTTGCAGAGATTACATCACAACAACTATGCTCGAGTGAGGTGCGGGAGGTCCGGGGTACTGACGGATAGATTCCCCGTTGATCGAAGGGTTAGACAGGGTTGTTTGTTGGCACCAACCCTGTTCTGCCTCTTTGTCAACGGGGTAATCGCCCACTTAAATGCCACTGAATACACTGACGCCCCCAAATTGAACGGCAGCAGGGTGCCTGCAATCATGTTTGCAGACGACACCTTGCTGCTGTCCAAAACCCCAATGGGGATACAGAGGATCCTCGATTCATTCGTGGCCTTTTGCACTGATAGGGGCTTAGAAATTAATGCAGCCAAAACCAAGTTTATGGTCTTGAACCCAAGTCAAAAATTGAGGCCGAATCTGCTATTGGGAGCCGCACGGCTCGAGAGAGTCTCCACCTTTGAATATCTTGGTGTAACTCTCAATGAAACTATGTCTTGGGGACCACACCAGAGCAGGGCTAACCTCAAATTGATACAGACTACAGGGGGTATTGCGCGGATGATGAATGGCTCCTCATACCGTCCGCTGGGGCCGCTCATCCAGATCTATAAAGCACAGGCCAAGGGTGCCACTATGTATGGAGCGGAATTGTGGGGACATACATCTTGCCGTGGTCTGTCCGTAACTGAGAATAATTTCATCAGACAGATTGTCGCACTTCCGCCCAGCACACCGCTCCTCCCCTTGAGGTTAGATCTGGGTCTGCGACCAATAGCTGACGAACTAGGTTTGAGACCCATAGCCTTTTGGCGAAGGCTATGGAGTAGCGATGAACTCTCTGCCTATAGGGCTGAACTGATGGAGCTATTGACCCACCCTAAAGCGCAACTGATCCCCTGGATAAAATATATCCAAAAATCCTGTACGACACTGGGGTTTCCTGACCTTTGGTCTAATCCTGCCAATGCCTCATTAAACATCTCAAAGAGAGCTCTGGCCATCGCTTACCATGAACAAAAACTAGCCATGGCCCTAGACAGCCAGGGTGAAGGGTCACTAACCTTTGTATTTGCCCAAAGTAAGGACTCGTACAGGTTCGAGAGGGTTTTAGACGCCATTTCCCCCGTGCTGGCCAGGAAGCTGTTTCTCCAATGGAGATATGGCACACTGCCCCTACGATCTTTTACCAGCTCCTGGTCATCACCCCCCTCCACTAAGCAGTGCCCAGCCTGCGCTGCCGCGGAGGAAAGCGATTTACACGTGGTCCTGTTTTGCCCAGTTTACAAGGCAGCGAGGAAATATTGGCTCCTACCACTGATCAGAAACCTGGGTTGTAGGGAGTACCTCCCAATGTACAGAATTTTTAAAACCGATAACTCAAGCCTAACTGTGTTTGCATTAGCAAAATTCCTCACCAATATCTGGCACACTCGCACCCGTATTCTGAAGACGCAGGCTCCATCTTAATTCTAAGGTACACAGTCTTAAATGTAATTTTAGCAGTATGCAATTTCAAGGTTTTTACACTGTATAAGTATGTATTGATTGCTTATGTATGTCGATTTTATAGTGATTATATATGTTTTATTGTATATCTTTGATGGCCAAATGGCCGAAATAAAGATTGAATAATATAATAAGTGTGTAAACTATTATGGATAGCTTCACATGTATTCTCACTGACTTAAAGCTTCCCTTGTTTTTTGCCGAGCGTAACTGAAGAGCCAACTCAAATTCCACACACCCCAAAGGACCCTACGATCAGCCCAGCTCTCCTACTCCGTGGTCCCCCGCACAAGAAAGACAAGATCGGGAATGCTCCATCTCCTTCCTTGTGGCCAAAGCCTGGAACCGCCTTCCGCTTCACCTCAGACAGACAGACAACATCGCTCCCCATCTTCGCAAGAAACCTCAAACCCAGCCTATTCGACAGACCCCCTCCTTGATGGAATGGAACCTGCACCGCCTCTACCCCTAGCACTTTGAGACCCTCACAGGCGAGTAGTTGCGCTTAATAAACTCCTGATTGATTGACCTTTAGTGAAACACCAAGGGACCAATGAGAGTCTGAAGGGGAGAGTGGCAAACTCGTACACTCGACCTTGCCATCTGAATTCCAAGAACCTGGGATGAGGGTGATAAATGGGGACTGCAAAGTGCATGTCCTTGAGGTCTAACCTCACCATCCAGTCACCTAGGCGCAAAAGATTGTAAAGAAGATGGATACCTTCCATCTTGAAATGGTAGTAGACCAACCAATTGTTGAACTCTCTGAGGTTTATCACTGGGCGCTGTCCGTCATCAGTCTTGTCGACCAAATGGATGTTGCTGAGGAACCCCCGAGGGTAAAGGGAGGTCTCTGTGATCGCTCCTTTTTGCAATAAATTTGCAACTTGCTGGTTTATCAAGGCTGCCTGATCTGCTGATAAAGCCTGCGCACGTGGACGGGACTCTTGGATCAGGGGCCCATAGAACTCGATATGAAACCCCCTGACCGTCTGAAGTACCCAAGCATCTGAAGTGAGGTGCTCCCTGTTTAGAGCGAAAAGAGGCAAACGTCCACCCATTTTTGACTGAGAAGAAAAGCAAACTCTCACCTGCATGGACTTATTGTCCTCTGCCAGCACCTCCGGAGCTGCAGCCATGATGACTCTGGCCAACTGGAAGAATTCCCCATTAAGGGACTGTTATTTGGACCTCGTGCATCCTTTGGTAGTGCCTTGTGTGTAGAAGTGGCCGGTCGCACACCCCTACCGCGTCCGGCCCGACAAAAATGCGGAGATTGAAGATTTTCTTTATTGAAGGCTGCGCCTTGTCCAAGGATGCAAAGGTTGCCACAAATTTGCCAAGCTCTTTAATGAACGGCTCCCCAGAGAACCCACCTTGCACCACCTAGCCAGCCTCAGTGGAAGCCAAATCCCCCAGTTTGGGGTCAATCTTCAACTGGAGGGAGTGGCATCGCTCTGTTAACAGGGCACAGTTTGCATTCTGTAAGAAAAAAATGGTGTGTTGCGCCCAATCAGATAAAGAGTCTAGCGAGATCGGGGTCCAAGACGCTTTCGCCTCCTCGACCAGATCCAACATTTTTGTGAGGGGCTCACATATATCCAACAGCTTATCCTCGCACAAAAGCCAGCACCTTTCAATACCCTTCTTTGGGTCCCTGATGTATTTTTGGAGAAAAGTGGCCATGTAGGGGTCTAACTCAGGTGTCAATGCCACTTAGCCCGGAAGGGAAGGGCGTGGGCATTCCGCCCTTAACCAAGCTCTGACCTTTTTATCTAATGGTTTTCTTAGTATACTTGGAAACATTCTCTGAGGGGGTCCTCTCTTCTAAGTGGGGATGATCCAGGTCTTCCAGATCCAACATATCTGAGGTGCCCTGCTCTAGGGGCTCTCAGGGGACAGGGGTCAGCGACAGGTGCCAAAGCTGAGAGAGCCCAGCCTCAGCAGGAGAATCCCCTTGATAATTGTCCTCCTCCGCGTCCAGGGCAGGTGAAAGACCACCCGCCCTGTCCACAAAGGAATTTGAGGCAACCAAGGGTGCAGAGTGCGCGAGAAAGGCTTTATTAACGTGATCAAAAGTGCTCAGGTCCACGCCTTGCTCAGATTTGTGTTTAGGCACTCATCTTGACAGGGCCCCAATGGGTGACCATCATCTGGGATGGGATGGAAAGAAATACAGGCAAAGGCCATCTCCATGATACGCCTCCCAAGAGGGCCCATGGTAGGCCCCCACTGTTTGTTGGATTGAGCATCCACAGCCTCACACAAATCATCACCCAGGGGGAGAACCTGGAGTGACTCTTCTTCAGTGTTCTCCTGCATGGTTCACTCAGGAAACACAGTGCTCAAGACCCTTTAACTTAATGTATGGGAATAGCTAAGCAGCACTTCAAGCAGTGTTCAAGATCCTCCAACCTACTGGAAGGTAGTAGACAAGCTGGGCTTGTATTATGACTGTCCAGCTCACGTTGGCAGTGTGACCAATGTCAAAATTACCACTGCCTAAGGCACCATGAAGCAACTGGAAACCAGTCTGAATATGGGCGCAAAAAAGCAAAACAGGAGGTTCTTGCCAGGGGCAGACTCACCCTGACTCTTGTAAGGTATCTAACACACGCCTTGACCCCACCCCAGAACAGTCAGGCACGCAAGCGAAGCATTTAAACAATGCACAAAAGGGGTTTTGATAGTACTGACCTGTGTGGTGCTCAACAGCATGGGTGTCAAGCTATTTGTGCGATATACTACAGACCTGTTCACCCAGGCATCTGGGCTTCCAAGTGTCTTGGGTAGAGGCTTGAGCTCCGCGTGATGCAACTCATCAGTTACAACTAGCGAGGCTGAGTGCGTCCTCCTTGGAGCAACGAAACTTACTGCAAATCTCCAGTGCCCTCTAGCAGGCTAGTAGCCTCACCACAATCGTGCAGCCCGTCTCTTACTCATTCCATGAGTGGAGCGTTAGGGATTGCTCCCATGGCACTCGCTGCCACAGCAGCGGTAAGGAAAACCTGAAAGAAACACAGTCTTCACCAATAGCACACACAGCGGTAAACAATTACTAAATCACAGCGCAAAAGGGAAACATGACTTATCTGCTGGAAGCAGGAAAAGAAAGAGGATATGGAGTTTCGTACCTTTATGGGACGGCCTTGCTGTTGATTGGCTGATTCTGGATGGCCCCTCCTGTGCATCCTGGGAAAGATAGTTTTTTTCTGTTGTTGAAATCTGCTGGAAATGGAAATAAAGAAAGTACAGCATAATCCTCTCCTCCTGTCCTGGCATAAAATTTGCTTTGATACACAGCATCAGAGATGTTGCTAGTGTGGCATGGGCCCTAGTGCAAGGAAGAAAATGGGGACCTTGGCCACTGTTTTTGTAGCATTTTCGTTTAGACGTACCAGTTGCTGTTTTCATATACTTGCATGAGCTGATGCTATTACCAATCGGTGCAGCCGCCATTTAGACAGCAGGTGCAGTGGCACCAGGGGCCCATTGAACCATGCAGATTGGTGTATTTTACTATCTCAACAGCAATAAAGGGGCCATTTAACCTGCTTTCAAGTATTATTTGATCATGCATTACCTGAGAGGATTAGTTTATCCAAAGGTTTTGTATTTGTAGTTTTTTTTGCAATAGATGCCTGTTAGACCTGTCTGCATCTGGGGGTGTTCTAACCATTATTATTTATTTTTGTCACCCTTAGCCTCCCAGTGTTTCTATTTTTATTTTTATGTTCACCAGGATTTTTCAGTGCTGTCAGGGGGCTAGGTGTTCCTTGACTATGACGCCATTTTCCCCTTCATACTCTGTGAGGCCTAGTTAAGCTTCTGGAAATCTAGGGACACTCAGGATCCTAAAATGGTGTCCACCAACTGCCATAACGGACATCCCAGGAAGGCAAACCCATAGGCTAACATGAGGAAGGTTCCAGAACCATCTAGTGGCTTCCAGGGGTCTGAGGCCAGCCTATAAAAGGCCAGTGACCAGCAGCCATTTTGTGCATTATTAGAAGTGACCAGTGTGGAGAGAGGCGACTTGAGGAGGAGGATTGCGCACTAGTAGTGACAAGATCGACCTGTGGGGCCGGCTGTCGCTCTACTGGGAAGTGCCCCCACCTAGGCTGACCAAACCCCACTGTTACAGCGACCATCTTCAGAAACCAGGAACTCTGTGGCGAGTTCTGTGAAGAACTGTGACTCTTGAAGTGTGGCTACTAGTGACCTGTTAGTCCCACCCTGAAGGCCGTGTGCAGAGGGGGCGAACTGGGTCACAGCCTCAAGCTGACTGGCCCTGAATCCAGGAGGTAACGAGTAAAAATAGTCGCGACTGCAGCACTCAAGACCGACATCCCCCTTGACAGGAAAAGCGGCGGAATCAGCTGTCGTCCCTACCTGAAGGCGACGCTGCCGCCGAGTGCATTTCCTGACGCGAGGTCGGCAGAAGAGGAAAAGCCCAGCTGACCCGTGTTGTTAATCGGAGAGTTCCGTGGAAGCGCCGGAAGAGGCGGGGAGATTGCAGGTAGCGTGGCTGAGCGGAGGCGGAGCCCTGTGTGAGGAGGCCGGCGGCAGCAATTGAGGAAGACGACGGACGCCCAAGAGGTTGAACGGGGCGGAGTCGGGAGTGCGAGGAGCCGGGCGGAAGAACGTCGATGGAGCCCGTCGGACTTCTCCTCAGCCCAGCGAGCAGTTGTGAAAGGTGCATCGGAAACGGCGAAGAAGGTTCCGCGAAGGGGACTAGCCCGAAGCGGACTGCTGCCTAAAGTAAGCTGGGAAAAGTACTCTGGTGGGAGGGGGCGGAGAAAAGTAAAGCGTCCCGGCGCCGTGTGGGTACACAGATCGAGCTTCCCACAGAGGCGCTTCCCCCTGGTGTGTGGGCGACACGCAACGAACTCCCCCCGAGAGTACATTACTGTAGACTGGAACTGGGACCCGCTAAAGCAAATATCTTGTCCAGCGGTGAGACGACTAAACAGGACTCAGGAACTGGGGTCATAGGGCGGGCAGGCCTTACATGTGGACAGGAAAGGGTTGTATTGCTGTGAACGACCTGAGTGGCGGGGGAAACTTCCATTGAGAAGGGGTAGAAGTAGAAACTATCCCAGTTCCCCTGGGTGCTTATAGGAGTCTAGAAGGGCTAAATGAAATTGAGGTTTTAACTACCCTCTCTCCTTACAGATAGCCAGCTGCCTAATCCAGTTTCAAATGCATCAGTAAAGTCCTCTTGTTGAACAACTGTACCACCCAGCCATTATTGTCTTACAGTTCCTATGGTAATGTAGACTTTGATTTACTTACAGGAAAGTGGCATTGAGTCTTCTCCAATTGTTAATGAGATCAAATATTCATGAGTAAGATTAACAGTGGAATTTTGATTCCTGCCAAACAGGAAGAGGTGGGGGCTAATGCATTCAGTGAAAGTATTGTAAAGATTACAACTGTGAAAGTGCACTAATGTGGAAATTTTATATGTAAAGTGGTGAAACAGTATTGCAGAACCAAACAAGAAACCATAGCTTGCTTTTATAAAACATTCGTATTTTTCTAAATGGTGTGGTGTCTCTTATTTTTAGTGGTGTGGTATTGGGTTACTGTGAGTGGGTCCTGTAAGCACTTAACCAACGTCTTGGAGATTAGCTGTTCCCCCTACTGTGCCAGGCTACCCTATGTAGTCTAGGATACCCTAGGTCTAACATAATTGGTGTTTCAGCGGTGGGATTACGGATTTGTGCTTACACTCACTTAGTAGTAACGCAGTGCTTACCACGGGCCTACACCTGGAGTTTTCTCCCTGCGGCCCTCCTAATTTGAATTTTGTTTTTTCTAAATTTATTTCTGGTGGTGGGTGGAGGTTAACCCCAGGTCACTTTTTGGTTTTCTCCTGTGTGTTAATTTTATTCCATAGTGAAAATGGAGTTACATTTGGAAGAGCTGGAATCCTATACCGTGACCCAACTTAAGGAATGGTGTCAGCAACAGGGGGTATTCTTTAAAAAAGGTGCCAGGAAAGGCGAGTTGCTGACAAGCATAAGGGCATGGGTGGAGGCTCATTCCGGGGAGGAACTGGACCCAGAAGGGAGTGACAGGGACACTGTCCTTGAGACTGCAATGTTGTACCAAGCTGGAGGGGGGAATCTACTGACAGGTCCCAGGACACCTTCGAGGGTGGGCAGCAGCGTCTCGGAGAGGGGTTTGACCGACGCCGAGCTAGAAGATAGGAGGGAGGAGAGGAGAATGAGGTTGGAATTAGCCAGAATGGATATGGAAAGGGAGGACAAGAGGTTAGCCCATGAGCGAACCATTAAAGAGATGGACCTACAAGCTCTAAACCTAAGATCTTCCAATTCAGATAATGGTGGCAGCAAAACTAAGGTGAACACCAGAGAACCCAGACCCTACTTACCCAAGGATGTCATGGCTAGCTACACACCAAGTGATGATATTGCAAAATGGCTAGCCGCCTATGAGGTCTCATTGAGGGCCCATGGGATCTTGGAAGCCCACTGGGGGGGTGGGTTGTATAAATACATGCCACCTGCTGGCAGGGATACCTTGTTGGCCCTGGAGCAGGATGAGCAAACCCACTACCCTACAATGAAGGTGGCGCTGATAAGGAAGTTTGGGCTAACTCCTGAGAAGTATAGGCAGAAATTCAGGAGTAGCCATAAACTAGGCACACAGAATTGGGTGGACGTTCTTGATTACGCCAGGAAGGCCTTGGAGGGTTGGGTGAAAGGCAGCGAGGTAGGGGACTATGAAGGTTTATATGACCTCATACTCAAGGAACACCTACTCGAGAAATGTTTTCCCGAGCTGCAACAGCATCTGGTGGACAGCAAGCTGACCAGCCCCAGGAAGCTTGCTGAGGAGGCGGACATCTGGGCTAGTACCCGGGTGTCATCGAAGGGGACTGGAGGGGATTCCCAGAAGTATGGACAGGGCGCCCCCCAGAAGAAAGAGGGGGGAGATAATAAGAGGGAGTTCTCAAAAGGTCCACAAAATACTTCACAAGGAAGGGGCAGAGGATTCATCCCTAAGGGTAACCCCCCCCCGCAACCCTAATCCTGGCCAAAGCCAGCAGCCAAGGGTTGTTCATTGCTTCGAGTGTGGTGGTGTGGGACACTATAAAGGAGACGTGAGATGCCCAAAAAGACCACCCCCTCCCACTGGAGGAAAAGCCCCAGGAATAACTAGTGTAGTGCTCGGGGAGGAGATGCCTTTGGGTAACGGAGGGGAGCGGGCGGGTGTCACTTTAGTGTCCCTGGGTGATAAGGAGATGGTACCAAAGACCCAATTGCCCTCCAATACTACCAAGTATGAGCAGTGGGTTACCATCAACGGCCGTAGAGGGGAGGCTCTGAGAGACACAGGAGCCAGTATGACTATGGTAAGGAGTCAACTGGTGTCTCCAGAGCAGGTCATCCCAGATGTACTCCATCCCGCCGTGATGGCTGACGGCAGATTGGGCCACTATCCCGTGGCCGAGGTACCCTTTGAGTGGGGAGGGGTTGCAGGCCCACTTCGAGTTGCCGTAAGCCCTGCCGTGCCTGTTGATTGCCTGTTAGGAAATGATATGGAGCACAATGCTTGGAGGGGGGTGGAATACCAGACTCATTCTGAGATGTTGGGAACCCCTGACTGGGCCTGTGTCAGCACAAGGTCCGCGACTACCCGGAGGGGGAGTTCGCTTACGCTGGAGCCTGGAACAATGGCCCAGCCGGCTGCCAGAGAAGAGAAGGACAGAAGGCCGGAGGGCCCGGCCTCGGCATCTCTACCTCGTGAGACAGACAGGCCACCTGCGGAGGTGGATCTGGAGTCCACAGAGGAGAATGTTGCTTCCTTGGAGAACCTACCCATCCCTGCTGAGTGGCATGT
This sequence comes from Lissotriton vulgaris, assembly GCF_964263255.1. Lineage (NCBI taxonomy): Eukaryota > Metazoa > Chordata > Amphibia > Caudata > Salamandridae > Lissotriton > Lissotriton vulgaris. The sequence goes on from NW_028247141.1 coordinate 10,124, forward strand.
GGAGGGAGGTCCTTCCAGGGAGGAATTCTGCAAAGCTCAGAAGGAGTGTCCTACTCTTGAGGGGCTGCGGCAACAGGCCAAAGCCCAGGCAGCAGGGAACATTGTAGGGAACTACCAGATTTACTGGGAGGATGGACTCCTCTACAGTGAGCCCAAGGCACCCGGACATGGTTCATCCAGGGCCTTGGTGGTCCCTCAATGTTTTAGAGCCTTTCTTTTGGAACTGGCTCACGAGATACCATTGGCAGGACACTTGGGACAGGACAAGACCTTTGCCCGGCTTGTCCCCCACTTTTACTGGCCTCGGATGAGAGTGGCGCCTGATACATATTGTCGGACGTGTGTGTCTTGCCAAGCCAGTGGGAAAACAGGGGTGAAGCTAAAAGCTCCCCTGGAACCACTACCTGTCGTTAGCACCCCCTTTGAAAGGGTGGGCATCGACATTGTCGGGCCATTGGATCCACCAACGTCAGCTGGTCACAGGTTCATCCTGGTTTTAGTGGATCATGCCACACGGTACCCAGAGGCAATTCCTCTGAGGACCATCACTGCACCCGCGGTGGCAAGGGCCCTGATGGGGATCTTCACCCGAGTGGGTTTCCTCAAGGAGGTTGTGTCCGACAGGGGGACCAACTTCCTATCAGCATATATGCGGGCTATGTGGAAGGAGTGTGGTGTTACCTATCGGTTTACCACCCCTTATCACCCACAAATCAATGGTCTTGTGGAAAGGTTTAATAAAACCTTGAAAGGTATGATAAGAAGTCTGCCTGAGAGCCTGCGGAGGAAATGGGACGTCCTCCTACCCTGTCTCTTGTTTTCCTACAGGGAAGTGCCACAGAAGGGAGTGGGCTTCAGCCCCTTCGAACTTCTGTATGGGCACCCTGTACGGGGTCCTCTCAGCCTGGTGAAGGACGGATGGGAAAAGACTCCCAGGAAGCTTCCCCAGGACGTGGTGAGCTACATGCTGGCCTTCCGGAGCCAAATGGCCAAGTTGTGGAAGCAAGCTTCTGACAACTTGGAAGCCAGCCAAGCAGTTATGAAGGAGTGGTATGACCACAATGCTCACCCCGTGGAACTGGAGCCTGGACAAAAAGTGTGGGTGATGGAACCTGGAGAGCTAAATGCCCTCCAGGATCGTTGGACAGGCCCCTTTGAGGTATTGGAGAAAAAGGGTAAGGCCACTTACTTGGTGGATCTTAAGACCCCGAGACAGCCCCACCGGGTGCTGCATGCCAATCGCCTCAAGCCACACCATGAGAGGCCCGAGGTTGTCTTAATGATGGTGACTGATGGAGCAGAGGAGGAGGAAAGTGAACCTCTCCCTGATCTTCTCTCGTCTCAAGAAAAGGATGGGTCGGTGGAGGGAGTGATTCTCTCACCATCCCTGACTCCTGAACAGCAGAGAGATTGCCGCCAGATCCTGGAGCAATTTTCTTCTCTGTTCTCCCTGGTCCCGGGTAGGACCCACCTGTGTACCCATGGTGTGGACACAGGAGACAGCCCACCTGTGAAGTCTAAGATCTACCGGCTGTCGGACAAGGTGAAGGCCAGCATCAAGGGGGAAGTCGCTAAGATGCTGGAGCTAGGAGTGATTGAACCTTCTAGTAGCCCTTGGTCCAGTCCGGTGGTTTTGGTACCAAAAGCTGCCCCGCCGGACACCACACCTGAATTGAGATTCTGTGTGGACTACCGAGGACTAAATTCAGTAACAAAGACTGATGCTCATCCCATCCCAAGGGCGGATGAACTCATCGACCGACTGGGAGCTGCCCAATACTTGAGTACCTTTGACCTTACTTCAGGGTACTGGCAGATTTCCCTCACTGAGGGGGCGAAGGAAAGGTCAGCCTTCTCCACGCCTCAGGGACACTACCAGTTCTGTGTGATGCCCTTTGGGCTCAAGAACGCCCCTGCCACTTTTCAGCGGCTGGTGAACAAGGTCCTTTCTGGTATGGAAGCTTTTTCTGCTGCTTACCTGGACGACATTGCTGTCTTCAGTAGCAGCTGGGGGGACCATTTGCAACATTTGCAAGCTGTTCTTCATGCCCTGCAACAGGCTGGCTTGACAATCAAGGCCAGCAAGTGTCAGATCGGGCAGGGGTCGGTGGTGTACCTAGGCCACTTGGTGGGCAGAGGGTCGGTGCAGCCCCTCCAGGCAAAGATTGAGGCTATCATGGCCTGGGAGCCCCCCAAGACTCAAACTGAGGTCCAAGCCTTCCTGGGCCTCACTGGATACTACCGTCGCTTCGTGAAGGGGTATGGCACCATTGTGGCACCCCTCACTGAACTTACCTCCAAGAAACAACCCCGACGGGTAGTCTGGACGGAGGCTTGCCAGCGAGCCTTCATGACCTTAAAGCAAGCATTGTGTACTGCTCCAATACTCAAGGCCCCTGATTTTTCTAGAGAATTCATTGTCCAAACAGATGCGTCAGAACATGGCATTGGGGCAGTGTTATCGCAACTAAATGATGAGGGCTTGGATCAACCCGTGGTTTTCCTGTCTAGGAGACTACTCCCCAGGGAACAGAGGTGGAGTACCATTGAGCGAGAAGCCTTTGCGGTGGTTTGGGCTCTGAAGAAGCTGCGTCCATACTTGTTTGGCTCGCACTTCCTGGTTCAGACCGACCACCGGCCCCTTCGTTGGCTGATGCAAATGAAGGGGGAGAATCCCAAGTTGTTAAGGTGGTCCATCTCCCTACAGGGAATGGACTTTCGGGTGGAACATCGGCCTGGGATGGACCATGCCAACGCAGACGGTCTATCTAGGTATTTCCGCCTTAGTGATGAGAACTCCCAAGGGATTGGGTAGCTCTCCCCACTTTCAGCTGGGGGGGGACGCGTGTTAGACCTGTCTGCATCTGGGGGTGTTCTAACCATTATTATTTATTTTTGTCACCCTTAGCCTCCCAGTGTTTCTATTTTTATTTTTATGTTCACCAGGATTTTTCAGTGCTGTCAGGGGGCTAGGTGTTCCTTGACTATGACGCCATTTTCCCCTTCATACTCTGTGAGGCCTAGTTAAGCTTCTGGAAATCTAGGGACACTCAGGAATATAAAATGGTGTCCACCAACTGCCATAACGGACATCCCAGGAAGGCAAACCCATAGGCTAACATGAGGAAGGTTCCAGAACCATCTAGTGGCTTCCAGGGGTCTGAGGCCAGCCTATAAAAGGCCAGTGACCAGCAGCCATTTTGTGCATTATTAGAAGTGACCAGTGTGGAGAGAGGCGACTTGAGGAGGAGGATTGCGCACTAGTAGTGACAAGATCGACCTGTGGGGCCGGCTGTCGCTCTACTGGGAAGTGCCCCCACCTAGGCTGACCAAACCCCACTGTTACAGCGACCATCTTCAGAAACCAGGAACTCTGTGGCGAGTTCTGTGAAGAACTGTGACTCTTGAAGTGTGGCTACTAGTGACCTGTTAGTCCCACCCTGAAGGCCGTGTGCAGAGGGGGCGAACTGGGTCACAGCCTCAAGCTGACTGGCCCTGAATCCAGGAGGTAACGAGTAAAAATAGTCGCGACTGCAGCACTCAAGACCGACATCCCCCTTGACAGGAAAAGCGGCGGAATCAGCTGTCGTCCCTACCTGAAGGCGACGCTGCCGCCGAGTGCATTTCCTGACGCGAGGTCGGCAGAAGAGGAAAAGCCCAGCTGACCCGTGTTGTTAATCGGAGAGTTCCGTGGAAGCGCCGGAAGAGGCGGGGAGATTGCAGGTAGCGTGGCTGAGCGGAGGCGGAGCCCTGTGTGAGGAGGCCGGCGGCAGCAATTGAGGAAGACGACGGACGCCCAAGAGGTTGAACGGGGCGGAGTCGGGAGTGCGAGGAGCCGGGCGGAAGAACGTCGCTGGAGCCCGTCGGACTTCTCCTCAGCCCAGCGAGCAGTTGTGAAAGGTGCATCGGAAACGGCGAAGAAGGTTCCGCGAAGGGGACTAGCCCGAAGCTGACTGCTGCCTAAAGTAAGCTGGGAAAAGTACTCAGGTGGGAGGGGGCGGAGAAAAGTAAAGCGTCCCGGCGCCGTGTGGGTACACAGATCGAGCTTCCCACAGAGGCGCTTCCCCCTGGTGTGTGGGCGACACGCAACGAACTCCCCCCGAGAGTACATTACTGTAGACTGGAACTGGGACCCGCTAAAGCAAATATCTTGTCCAGCGGTGAGACGACTAAACAGGACTCAGGAACTGGGGTCATAGGGCGGGCAGGCCTTACATGTGGACAGGAAAGGGTTGTATTGCTGTGAACGACCTGAGTGGCGGGGGAAACTTCCATTGAGAAGGGGTAGAAGTAGAAACTATCCCAGTTCCCCTGGGTGCTTATAGGAGTCTAGAAGGGCTAAATGAAATTGAGGTTTTAACTACCCTCTCTCCTTACAGATAGCCAGCTGCTTAATCCAGTTTCAAATGCATCAGTAAAGTCCTCTTGTTGAACAACTGTACCACCCAGCCATTATTGTCTTACAGTTCCTATGGTAATGTAGACTTTGATTTACTTACAGGAAAGTGGCATTGAGTCTTCTCCAATTGTTAATGAGATCAAATATTCATGAGTAAGATTAACAGTGGAATTTTGATTCCTGACAAACAGGAAGAGGTGGGGGCTAATGCATTCAGTGAAAGTATTGTAAAGATTACAACTGTGAAAGTGCACTAATGTGGAAATTTTATATGTAAAGTGGTGAAACAGTATTGCAGAACCAAACAAGAAACCATAGCTTGCTTTTATAAAACATTCGTATTTTTCTAAATGGTGTGGTGTCTCTTATTTTTAGTGGTGTGTTATTGGGTTACTGTGAGTGGGTCCTGTAAGCACTTAACCAACGTCTTGGAGATTAGCTGTTCCCCCTACTGTGCCAGGCTACCCTATGTAGTCTAGGATACCCTAGGTCTAACAATGCCTCATGTACAGTGTATGTTGTAAATTGAGTCCATCCAGGTGTCATATTGATTAGAAACTGTGGAGGTGTAATTACAATGGGGTGTGATTGAGAGCTTTGGAATTAAGAAGAATGAATTTCTTATTTTTCACAGTGGCTGAAGTGGGTCCTAAAGGTGTTCAAACTACATTCACCTCCAATGTTGACCTCTCTGCAGACCATAAAGCACAATGCTCACAGATTAGCATATTGTAACTGTGGGAAAATGTATGGAGGAGTGTTCTGACATGGTTTTTGGCTCTATTTCGGAATGATGAAGACTTTAAGCTTGCTAACATCTATAATCTGTATTCTTACCTTGTGTTGGCCCTTTTAAGCCCTTTCTTCCAGACCTAGAAGAGGATAGCTGCTTTATATGATGATAGATCCCTTATTCTTGACTCTAATCCATCTATTGCCTATCGGCTTTGACATAATTATGTGTCCTTTCATTATCCTGCCTATAGTAGAGGGTGGATCCTGTGGTCCTGACTTTATATTACATATAGGTATGGTTTGTGTAGGTACTCTGACAGAGCTAAGGGTTATTTCATCCTTCTCAGGCCTACAAGGCCCAGAACTAGAGAGACTCCATTTTGCTTTCTATCCCTGCAGAGCTGAGATGCTTGCAGGGTAAAGGTAATGTTTATAGTTAAGCCTGTTGTCTGCTAGGGGAAAACCAGCCAGGGTTGGTTCTTATCGGAAGAATGTGTTTGTCTCTTGGGCTCAGACGTAACATGCAGATGGTCACTGCGGTTGCGCGAGGGGCCCTGGAGCTGGCACAGGAATTCGGTGGGAGGCAGCCCTCTGTTGGAAATTTCCATGAGGGAAGAGCATTCTATATTAGTGAAGTGTAGAGGCGGAGTTAGTGAGTTGAGCTGGAGTTGCAGAAAGAGTTTGAGCTTGAGAGAGTTCGAGCGAGAAAGAGCTTGAGCTGGAGTTGCAGTTAGTTGAGTTGGAGGAGCAGAAAGAGTTTGAGCTGGAAAGAGTTTGAGCTGGAAGCAGTTGAGTTGGATTGAAGCAGAGGAGAGGAGTGGAGTTGCAGAAGGAGAAGAGACAGAAGATGCTTGGAACAGAGACAAGACAGACAGACAGTCAGTGAGCTGGAACTGAAGGAAGCAGTCAGAAGCAGTTACTTATCAGGAGGAGTTGTGAATAGCTGGAGTCTGAAGTAATGCCTTTTAGAAGAGACTGAAGTTATATCGTGGATTAATCAGTGGGAGCAGCTGGAGTGAATTGGACATTGGCATGGAGACAATCAGATAGAGTGAAGAAGCTAGTGGAGCGAACGGTTATCAGAGCGGCAGAAACAATTAGACTGAAGTTGGAAGGTGGAGAAAGTTCGTGGGGAGAGGAATCCAGTGCAGAGTGATCAGCGCAGATGTGTGTCCAAGAGTGCAGGAGAGGATCTAAGACGAGGTAAGGCACAGACGGGAGAGGAGCCCAGATGACAGCTAGAGCAAGACCTCACACCCCTCAGGTAATATCCTTCTGTATTTCCAAACATTAACCTTGTCCTTATACTGTATGTCTAATCCTTTTTCTTTCAGTTGTGTGTTACAGTTCCTGTTAGTTACAGAGACCCCGCAGATCTGTATATGTGTCTATTCCCATTTTATTGTTATTGTAATAAAGATACCCCAGTTCTTAGTGAACCAGTGTGCATGTGTTGTCCTTATGATAGAGCTAACCTTTCTCAAAAGGAAATAGGAGCGTTTAAATCAGGGAATAACTCTTGCATACAGTGTGTGTCTCTTGTTCTTAAAGCACAGGTAACCTTTCCTTCTAGTCAGGGTGTTGGAATTAGGTAGCCTGGCCTAGGGCAAGACTAACAATCAGAGGCACAGTGTAAAGGTTGCAGACCACCCAAAAGTAATTTCACGCAATAGCACTCAAAAAGAAAACACTACACCAAAATTATATGAAAATACGCACTGCTTTATATAAAAATAATATGCTCTGTGTTGTCAAATATCAGTAGCTCACATATAAATAGTTCAAAGCAGTTTAGATCACTTTCAGGGTCAGCAATTACACTTTTTAAACTACTAGCAGATTATCACTTTTTAAATTACTAGCAGTCACTGTATTTCCGAATTCTTATCACACTTTTGCATTAGGATAACTGTACCTTAGAATCAATTAGGCTAGATATACTCCGCTAGAATCTTGGGAGAGAACTACACCTCACTATAAGCAAGAGCATATATCATTACAGTATTAACATTTAAACTGCTAAGCAATTTAGTCAGCCAGTTTCAACATTACAGTTCATTTGTCATTAAACCAGTTTCAAAGAGAATCACAATGCAGTTTCTTACAGTCGAACTAAGAAGGTTTGATTAGGTAATGACTGTACTCAGCTTACTTAAATCAGGCCAGAGCCTCACTCTCATTTACATGAAACACATTTAGCTCCTCTACTACTTCTCTGGGTACCCTTGGTTTAGATTCACCTTCATCAGCATTTAATTAAGCCCCCACAGTAGTGGAATGAGAATATCTTGTAGTACACTATACTCAAAATATCCAGTCCCTGAAGGTTTCCTTAGGTCAATTACCAGCGTCACTCTCCCCCTTTCTGAACTCCTCCTTACTTGTTTTTACCAGGCGGATGTGCAGTCAGTCCGGTTTCAGGGGACAAGATCGATCTGGCGTGAGGGGCTGAGGGAAAACAAGGCTAGGGAAGCTCCCACTCCTCAGCTGACTTCTCAGCGTGAGCCTGCTCCTTCGCGCTACCTTCGCGCTAAAATACCTTCCAGGCAGACCCCAACCCTCTTTACCGCTGCCAGGCCTCCTCGCTCTCCCTCCCTGCTCAGGCCGACTCTTCCACACGGCGCCCAAGCAGGAGGAAGCGACCTGACAGGCGGCGAGCTGAGGAACCCTCCGGCGCCTTCCCTCAGCGCAGCGCGAAGGAAACACTCCTCCGGTGCGCATGCGCGGGAGCGCTCTCGCCGAGGCCGCCTCCCACGGGATCTGCTCCGAGAAGAGACGCTGCTCGCTGGGGCCTGCTCACTTCACGGCCCCTCCTTCCGGGGATATCTCCACAGACGGGGCGTGCGCAGTAACGCCTCTGGTTCCTTTCAGGACAGCGACGCGTCTCCAGCGCGATCAATGCCCCTGGGGTCCCGCTTACAAAGGGAAGCCTCTCTAAGCTTCCCAGGCTCAGTGGATCCCGGGGGGGTGCTGGCCCAGAGCGCGATCGATGAAAACCCGGTCACAGTTCACCTCACACCTTCTTCTCAGCTGGCAGAGGGGATGGCCACACACCACAGGACCAGTCACTGGTAGGAGATGCTATCAGTTGTTTAATGAATGAATTCCCTTCCTTCACCAAAACGAAGAGGAGGGGAAAGGGGGGGGGGGGCTCCTTCAGAATAAAGCCAGGTTGTACTCTCTCAGCACCAACCCCCTATTCCTCCTTACTGGGCAGACTAGGGGCACGGGGGAACTCTCAGCTCAGCTCCCAGGACTACTAAAGTTAACCCCTTAATCTTATCTGCCCAGGATCAGCAGGATGAGCTAACTTGGCTAGGACAACAGGACCAAGGAGGGGGAAAACCTTGACAGAGGGCTACTCTTGTAGAGGGAACCACCCTTCAGAATCCTACCCCCACTAGACCTCAGCCTTCACTCTAGCTGCTCCTCACTGACAGACAAAATGGCTGTCCAGCATTCCGCCTTATATAGGCTGCCCTCTCAGTGGTCAAGAATGGACCAGAAGGTTCTGGAATGCCCTATGTTAGGCTATGGCCAAGTTCTGTTGGTGACAGTTGGGGCAGTTGGTGGCCACCATTTTAGGTGGTGCCAACTTTCCTGTCAGAACAGGCCTCTGGGCCTGAGGTAAAAGTTTATGAGGGGGAGAGGGAACACCTATCCCCCTGGCCAACACCTACAAAAAGTCAGTAGACACAAAAATTAATAAGGGTTTGAGGGGCAAAAAGGGGACAAAATAAATAAAAATTAGGAGGGACTTCGCCAAAAAGCCAGACAGGTCTAACACGCGTCCCCCCCAGCTGAAAGTGGGGAGAACTACCCAACCCCTTGGGAGTCCTCATCACTAAGGCGGAAATACCTGGAGAGACCGTCTGCATTGGCGTGGTCCACTCCAGGCCGATGTTCCACCCGGAAGTCCATTCCCTGTAGGGAGATGGACCACCTCAACAACTTGGGATTTTCCCCCTTCATCTGCATCAGCCAACGAAGGGGTCGGTGGTCAGTCTGAACCAGGAAGTGCGAGCCAAAGAGGTATGGCCGCAGCTTCTTCAGAGCCCACACCACCGCAAAAGCTTCCCTCTCAATGGCACTCCACTTCTGTTCCCGGGGAAGCAGCCTCCTGGATAAGAAGACTACAGGTTGATCCAGGCCCTCTTCATTGAGTTGCGATAACACTGCCCCAATGCCATGTTCTGATGCATCCGTTTGGACAATGAACTCCTTGGAGAAGTCTGGGGCCCTCAGGACCGGTGCCGCACACATTGCCTGTTTCAACTTTTCGAAGGCTTGCTGACAAGCCTTTGTCCAAACTACCCGTCGAGGTTGTTTCTTGGAGGTGAGCTCTGTGAGGGGCGCTACAATAGTGCCATACCCCTTCACAAAGCGACGGTAGTATCCTGTGAGGCCCAGGAAAGCTCGGACCTCCGTCTGTGTCTTGGGGGGTTCCCAGGCCATGATTGCCTCAATCTTCGCCTGCAGGGGCTGCACAGTCCCCCTACCCACCAAGTGTCCAAGGTACACAACCGACCCCTGCCCAATCTGGCATTTGCTGGCTTTGATGGTCAATCCAGCTTGTCTCAGGGCCTGGAGAACGGCCTGCAAATGCTGCAGATGGTCCTCCCAGCTGCTACTGAAGACAGCAATGTCATCCAAGTAAGCAGCAGAGAAACTCTCCATTCCAGAGAGGACCTGGTTCACCAGCCGCTGAAATGTGGCAGGGGCGTTCTTGAGCCCAAAGGGCATCACACAGAACTGATAGTGTCCCTCAGGCGTGGAGAAGGCTGACCTTTCCCTTGCTCCATCTGTCAAGGAGATCTGCCAGTACCCTGAAGTGAGGTCAAAGGTACTCAGATATTGGGCAGCTCCTAGCCGGTCAATCAATTCATCCGCCCTAGAGATCGGATGAGCATCAGTCCTTGTCACTGAAGTCAGTCCTCGGTAATCCACACAGAACCTCAGTTCAGGTGTGGTGCCTGGGGGTGCGGCTTTTGGCACGAGCACCACCGGACTGGACCAAGGGCTGTTGGAAGGTTCAATTACTCCCAGCTCTAGCATCTTGGCAACTTCTCCATGTATGCTAGCCTTCACCTTGTCAGACAGCCGGTAGGTCTTGGACTTCACTGGTGGGCTGTCTCCTGTGTCCACATCATGGGTACACAGGTGGGTCCTTCCCGGGACAAGGGAGAACAACGAAGAGTACTGCTCCAGTATCTGGCGGCAGTCCTCCCGTTGCTCAGGAGTGAGAGTGGGAGAGAGAATCACTCCCTCCACTGACCCATCCTTCTCTTGGGACGAAAAGAGATCTGGGAGAGGTTCGCTTTCCGCTTCCTCTCCCCCGTCAGTCACCATCATCTGCATGACTTCGGGCCTCTCATGGTGGGGCTTGAGTCGGTTGGCATGTAGCACCCGTAGGGGCTGTCGAGGGGTCTTAAGGTCCACCAGGTATGTGGCCTTACCCTTCTTTTCCAACACCTCAAAGGGGCCTGCCCAGCGATCCTGGAGGGCGCTAAGCTCTCCAGGCTCCATCACCCACACTTTCTGTCCAGGCTCCAGTTCCACCTGGTGAGCGTTGTGGTCGTACCACTCCTTCATGACTGCCTGGCTGGCCTCCAAGTTGTCAGAAGCTTGCTTCCACAACTTCGCCATTTGGCTCCTGAAGGCCAGCATGTAGCTCACCACATCCTGGGGGGGTTTCCTGGGAGATTTCTCCCAACCATCCTTCACCAGGCTGAGAGGACCGCGTACAGGGTGCCCATACAGAAGCTCAAAGGGGCTGAAGCCCACTCCCTTCTGGGGCACTTCCCTGTAGGAAAAGAGTAAACTGGGCAGGAGGACATCCCATTTCCTCCGCAGGCTCTCGGGCAGACTTCTGATCATGCCCTTCAAGGTCTTATTGAACCTCTCAACCAGTCCATTCGACTGGGGGTGATAAGGAGTGGTGAACCGGTAGGTCACTCCACACTCCTTCCACATGGCCCGCATGTAAGCTGACAGGAAGTTGGTCCCCCTGTCGGACACAACTTCCTTGGGAAATCCCACTCGGGTAAAGATTCCCATTAGGGCTCTTGCCACTACAGGTGCAGTGACTGTCCTCAGAGGTATTGCCTCTGGGTACCGTGTGGCATGATCCACCAGTACCAGGATAAACCTGTGACCAGCTGCTGTTGGTGGATCCAAAGGCCCTACAATGTCGATGCCCACCCTCTCAAAGGGGGTGCTAACGACTGGAAGTGGTTCCAGGGGAGCTTTTAGCTTCACCCCTGTTTTCCCACTGGCCTGGCAGGTTACACATGTCCTACAGTATGTGTTGGACGCCGCTTTCATCTGAGGCCAGTAAAAGTGGAGAACAAGCCGTGCAAAGGTCTTGTCCTGGCCTAAGTGTCCTGCCAGGGGTATGGCATGAGCCAGTTCCAAAAGAAAGGCTCGGTACAGTTGCGGGACTACCAAGGCCCTCGATGAACCAGGCGAGGGTACCTTGGGTTCACTGTAGAGGAGTCCATCCTCCCAGTAAATATGGTAATGTCCCGTAACATCACCTGCTGCTTGGGCTTCAGCCTGTCGCCTCAGTCCCTCAAGGGTGGGGCACTCCCTCTGCCCCTTACAGAATTCCTCTCTGGTAGGACCTCCCTCCACATGCCACTCCGCAGGGATGGGCAAATCCTCCAGAGAGTCTACTTCCCCCTCCACGGACTCCTGGTCCACCACCGCAGGTGGCCGATCTGTCTCATGGGGTGTGGAAGCCGGAGCAGGCTTTCTCTGTCTCCGGGTCTGTCCCTTCTTAGCAGCGGGTTGGGCCATTGTTCCAGGCTCCAACCCAGGCGAACTCCCTCTCCGGGCAGTCGCAGACCGTGTGCTGACACAGGCCCAGTCAGGTGTACCCAGCATCGCAGAATGCGTCCGGTATTCCACCTCTCTCCAAGTGTTGTGTTCCATGTCATTCCCCAACAGACAATCGACTGGCACGGCAGGGCTTACGGCAACTCGAAGTGAACCTGCAACCCCCTCCCACTCAAAGGGAACCTCAGCCACTGGATAGTGGCCCATTCTGCCGTCAGCCATCGCGGCGGGGTGGAGTACATTAGGAACAACCTGCTCTGGGGACACCAGCTGACTTCTCACCATAGTCATGCTGGCTCCTGTATCCCTCAGAGCCTCCCCTCTCTGGCCATTGATGGTAACCCATTGCCCATACTTTGTAGTATTTGGGGGCACCTGGATCTTTGGCACCATCTCCCGCTCTCCCAGGGACACTAAGGTGACACCCGCCCACTCACCCCCCTTATCTAAGGGCATCTCCTCCCCGAGCGCTACACTAGCTACTCCCGGTGACTTTCCTCCGGTGGGAGGGGGTGGTCTCTTTGGGCATCTGACATCTCCCTTATAATGTCCAACGCCACCGCATTCAAAACAGTGGAGAACCCTGGGCTGCTGGCTTTGGCCAGGATGAGGGTTCCGGGGCGGGTTTGCCCTAGGGGTGAAACCTGCTCCCTTCCCTTGGAAGTTATTTTGGGGACCTTTAGAGAACTCTTTCTTTTTCTCCCCCCCCTCCTTCTTCTGGGGGGCGCCCTGTCCGGCTTTTTGAGATTCCCCTCCAGTCCCCTTGGTGGACACCCGGGTACTTGTCCAGATGTCCGCCTCCTCTGCAAGCTTCCGGGGATTGGTCAGCTTGCTGTCTACCAGGTGTTGGCGCAGCTCGGGAAAACATTTCTCGAGGAGGTGTTCTCTCAAAAACAGATTGTACAGCCCCTCATAATCCTTTACCTCACTGCCCTTGACCCAACCCTCTAAAGCCTTTCTGGCGTAATCAAGGAAGTCCACCCAGTTCTGAGTACCCATCTTGTGGCTCCCCTAAACTTCCGTCGGTACCTTTCTGGGGTGAGCCCGAACTTCCTCAATAACGCCAGCTTCATGGTGGGGTAGTTTGTCTGTTCCTCTGGATCCAGGGCCAACAAGGTGTCCCGACCAGCAGGAGGCATGTACTTGTACAAACTACCCCCCCAGTGCTTCTCCTGCACTCCATGAACCTTCAAAGAAACCTCATAAGCGGCCAGCCACTTAGCTACATCATCCCCCTGACTGAAGCTCGCTATCAGGTCCTTGGGGATATAGGGTTTGGTCTCCCTGGCTGACTCCTTTGGTTCGCTGCCACCATTCCTAACAGGAGAGGACCCCCGTTGCAGACTTTGGAGCTCCAGTTCCTTTAGCCTAAACTCGTGGACCATCCTCCTCTCCTCTTTCTCCTGCTCCAACTTAGCCAACTCCCACTTTAGCTGTCTTTTCTCCCTCCTATCAGTGAGCTCGGCTTCTGTTAGGCTCTTCCCAGAAATGCTACTGCCCTTTCTGGAATAGGACACTGGTCCGGTGAGCAAGTTTTCCCCCTCATGGCGGAATAACTCCTCCACCTCCCCCACCGTGTCCTGGTCGACCTCTTCATCCTCCTCCTTTGTCTCTTGGTGTGCCTCCACCCAGGCCCTAAGGCTAGTCTGGAGCTCCCCCTTCCTGGCACCATGTTTGAAAAAGACCCCCATTTGTTGGCAGAACATTCTCAATTGGGGCACGGAATAGACTTCCAGGTTTTCCACCGCAAACTCCATTGTGAGTCTGGCAAACCTGGATACACACCAGAAATTCTAGAGTGGCGAGGGCAACCTAAAACCAACTCCACCCACCTCCAGGAATAAATTTAGAAAAAACAAAAAGACTAATTGGGAGGGCCGCAAGGAGAAAACTCCTGGTGTAGGTTGGGTGTATTACGCCAAATTACTAGTAAGTAGCTGCAACCAAGTCCGCAATCCCACCGCTAGGCACCAATATGTTGGAATTAGGTAGCCTGGCCTAGGGCAAGTCTAACAATCAGAGGCACAGTGTAAAGGTTGCAGACCACCCAAAAGTAATTTCACGCAATAGCACTCAAAAAGAAAACACTACACCAAAATTATATGAAAATACGCACTGCTTTATATAAAAATAATATGCTCTGTGTTGTCAAATATCAGTAGCTCACATATAAATAGTTCAAAGCAGTTTAGATCACTTTCAGGGTCAGCAATTACACTTTTTAAACTACTAGCAGATTATCACTTTTTAAATTACTAGCAGTCACTGTATTTCCGAATTCTTATCACACTTTTGCATTAGGATAACTGTACCTTAGAATCAATTAGGCTAGATATACTCCGCTAGAATCTTGGGAGAGAACTACACCTCACTATAAGCAAGAGCATATATCATTACAGTATTAACATTTAAACTGCTAAGCAATTTAGTCAGCCAGTTTCAACATTACAGTTCATTTGTCATTAAACCAGTTTCAAAGAGAATCACAATGCAGTTTCTTACAGTCGAACTAAGAAGGTTTGATTAGGTAATGACTGTACTCAGCTTACTTAAATCAGACCAGAGCCTCACTCTCATTTACATGAAACACATTTAGCTCCTCTACTACTTCTCTGGGTACCCTTGGTTTAGATTCACCTTCATCAGCATTTAATTAAGCCCCCACAGTAGTGGAATGAGAATATCTTGTAGTACACTATACTCAAAATATCCAGTCCCTGAAGGTTTCCTTAGGTCAATTACCAGCGTCACTCTCCCCCTTTCTGAACTCCTCCTTACTTGTTTTTACCAGGCGGATGTGCAGTCAGTCCGGTTTCAGGGGACAAGATCGATCTGGCGTGAGGGGCTGAGGGAAAACAAGGCTAGGGAAGCTCCCACTCCTCAGCTGACTTCTCAGCGTGAGCCTGCTCCTTCGCGCTACCTTCGCGCTAAAATACCTTCCAGGCAGACCCCAACCCTCTTTACCGCTGCCAGGCCTCCTCGCTCTCCCTCCCTTCTCAGGCCGACTCTTCCACACGGCGCCCAAGCAGGAGGAAGCGACCTGACAGGCGGCGAGCTGAGGAACCCTCCGGCGCCTTCCCTCAGCGCAGCGCGAAGGAAACACTCCTCCGGTGCGCATGCGCGGGAGCGCTCTCGCCGAGGCCGCCTCCCACGGGATCTGCTCCGAGAAGAGACGCTGCTCGCTGGGGCCTGCTCACTTCACGGCCCCTCCTTCCGGGGATATCTCCACAGACGGGGCGTGCGCAGTAACGCCTCTGGTTCCTTTCAGGACAGGCGACGCGTCTCCAGCGCGATCAATGCCCCTGGGGTCCCGCTTACAAAGGGAAGCCTCTCTAAGCTTCCCAGGCTCAGTGGATCCCGGGGGGGTGCTGGCCCAGAGCGCGATCGATGAAAACCCGGTCACAGTTCACCTCACACCTTCTTCTCAGCTGGCAGAGGGGATGGCCACACACCACAGGACCAGTCACTGGTAGGAGATGCTATCAGTTGTTTAATGAATGAATTCCCTTCCTTCACCAAAACGAAGAGGAGGGGAAAGGGGGGGGGGCTCCTTCAGAATAAAGCCAGGTTGTACTCTCTCAGCACCAACCCCCTATTCCTCCTTACTGGGCAGACTAGGGGCACGGGGGAACTCTCAGCTCAGCTCCCAGGACTACTAAAGTTAACCCCTTAATCTTATCTGCCCAGGATCAGCAGGATGAGCTAACTTGGCTAGGACAACAGGACCAAGGAGGGGGAAAACCTTGACAGAGGGCTACTCTTGTAGAGGGAACCACCCTTCAGAATCCTACCCCCACTAGACCTCAGCCTTCACTCTAGCTGCTCCTCACTGACAGACAAAATGGCTGTCCAGCATTCCGCCTTATATAGGCTGCCCTCTCAGTGGTCCAGAATGGACCAGAAGGTTCTGGAATGCCCTATGTTAGGCTATGGCCAAGTTCTGTTGGTGACAGTTGGGGCAGTTGGTGGCCACCATTTTAGGTGGTGCCAACTTTCCTGTCAGAACAGGCCTCTGGGCCTGAGGTAAAAGTTTATGAGGGGGAGAGGGAACACCTATCCCCCTGGCCAACACCTACAAAAAGTCAGTAGACACAAAAATTAATAAGGGTTTGAGGGGCAAAAAGGGGACAAAATAAATAAAAATTAGGAGGGACTTCGCCAAAAAGCCAGACAGGTCTAACACAGGGGTTACAGCCAGAACAGATGCTGCCCCTGATCAGGTAAGTAGCCACTGAATAATTAGGGAGAGAGAGGAGCCCTTGAGCTAAAAGAATAGTTACACACTAAGTAATTCGGCCATTCCATAATATTATTGTAGTAGTGAACCTCTAGTGAATAGTGAGAGAAACTTCCCAACATAGAGAGAGAGAGAGAGCTGAAGGTATTCATAGGAGAGTGATCGTCGTTGGTAAGCGGCGTTAATGAGAACACCAGGTGGGACACTGGTGCATAGATCCGCCGGATTGTGGATCGGGCTGTGAGTTAGAGAACACTGGGGGGGACACCAGTGCTTAGGTCCGCCAGATTGTGGACCGGATTGTGAGGAAGAGAGCACTAGGGCTGCAGACCAGTGTGTAGGCACGCAGGATTGCGGAGGTGCCGAGCGAGCACTGACTGTAGTCAGTGTGTAACGGTAAATAATCAGAACTGCCCCAGGGTAGATTAGTCTGGACCCATGTGGTCGCGAGACTACGAGGTATGAGTGTGGTGTAGGGCATGGACGTCCTTAGTATTCAGTGAGTATTCCTAGTAATCCCTATAGATTTAGTGTTGTTTCTGATGATATGAGCTTGTATATTGCGAGTTCCCCATCCTCAGGTAGGTACCCAGGTGCCTGGATAGATGGGTCCTGAGGAGGGAGGTGGTTACGTTTTGGCCAGGTTGGTGTTGCTCTGGTGAGCTGGTCCTATCTGGTTTGAGAATCTGGTCATAACATCTGGCGTCACAAACTGTTTACGTAGCCTGTGTGCGCTGTATTGTTTTTATCTTGTTGGTTTGTACTCGGCACGAAATTGACCTATGGGCTTGAACAGTTGCACTTTAAGGAGATTGCAGTACATCATGTCATTTGACTTATGCAGGGTGGAAGAAATGCTTTTCATCTTGGTGTTTGAACTGTCAGGCTTGAATGGTGACATTACATGAGGGAGCCAATTCCATCTTGGTATTGATGCAGTTGTACAAATGTGTGTGAAAAATGCTTTTAAATTGCCCATTAAATTGCTTGCTGCATTTGCTTATGCTGTGCAATGTGAAATGTATTCAATGTGATATGACTTGTTGAGTTTCTTGTAAATATGGCTTGTGAATAGCGCCATGTAAATATGGCTTGTGAGGAGCATGTTCTCATTTTGACTTGCTGTGTTCCTTGTGAATTGCGCCTTGTATATATGCCTTGTGAAGAGCATGTCATTATTATGTCTTGTTGACTTTCTTGTAAATATGGCTTGTGAATAGCGCCATGTGAATATGGCTTGTGAGGAGCATGTTCTCATTTTGACTTGCTGTGTTCCTTGTGAATTGCGCCTTGTATATTTGCCTTGTGTAGAGCATGTCATTATTTGGACTTGTTGACTTTCTTGTAAATATGGCTTGTGAATAGCGCCATGTGGATATGGCTTGTACAGGGCATGCTATTGTTGCGTTAGGCAGGAGAGAGCTGGATCTCTTTCAAATGCTTGGGGAAATTGTTTTGTAGATGTGCGCGCGTGTTATTTGAAAACGTGGAATGATAAGTTCTTGAATTTCCCATGTACTGCAGACATTGGGGAATGATTGTGTTTGAGCTGCCAATGGGTTAATATCTTGGATTGAAACGGCAGTATTTATTTTAACATGCTGTTTAACATGCATGGTTATGTGAGCTGACACTAAAAGTCAGTGATTGTTTAGATGTTTGATTTGACTTTTTCATTGGTCGCTGGGTCTGCCTATGTGCTTTGTAAGCTTGCCGACAGAATGGTAACATCTTGCATGGAGAGAAAAGCAGTGTTCATTTAACATTCTATTTGAAATGCGTCCACGAATTTGTGTGGGTTTGCCTTTGAACACATGATTTAATGTGTCTGACTCGGAGGTCGGAAAGTTATAAATCAACCAGTCGGATTGAGATAAGGGTTTTCAGCTGTGGATGGTACACGAACCAGTTTTGTAGAATTAGTGCTTTAACGGTTGTGAAGGATAAAATGAAACAGACCCATCATAGAATGCGCTTTTAATTAGTGAAATGCAACCGTGTGCTTTTAAAAAAATGTGTTCTAGAAAATATACATGATTATTTTTTTTTCCAATGCAAGCTGCCCTTTAGAATAGCGTGTGACAGTTAACCCACTCAGTTAGAAAAATGGCTATTTAAAAAAAAAAATGATTCTGGCCCTTTTAATAGGTAGAATAGAAAAGCTTGCACACTAAATTATGAATTCTTGGTTATGCCCCTTGTTTACTTTGATGGTGTTTCACATGTTATTTCAACAAAAATGAAATGTGTCTGCATGCAATGTTGTTCTAATATTTTTTCCCTTTCAGCAAGTAGCAGTACTTTATGATAGAATTATTTTAAAATGCTAGCATGTGACTGTGTTACAGACAAATATGCTTTTTACCACGTTTAAATCTGCTTCAGTTAGTTAGAATATAATGGTCAGTGTTTCTGGGAACGGCTGTATGTTTTCAATTTGTAGGCGTTTGCTTTGACCTTGGCTGATATGAGTCAGGCACCTGTTCGCCGCTCAGAGTTTTGAAAGGGTGGAGGCCGTGGGTAACTTCTGAGAGCAGAGAGAGCCTGCTTGTTATTCTTGGCTATGTTACAATTTCTTTCCGCGGAGAAATGTTTATATAAGGGGGGGTCAAGTCGCTCTTCCTTACAATCGGCGCAGACAGCTTCATTGACTTCAGATAAGGGATGCTTGCACATGCAGAATAATTGGCAGACGCTTGGCCCTTGGAGTTAGATAAATACAGTAGGCCCAGTGAGCTTCCCTGACTAGAGATTAGAGATGCTTAAACAGAATGGTTGGCAGTAGCTTTGCTCCTGCAATGAGATCAGCATTTGGCAGTGATTCAAAATTACACAGCAGTGTAGCTCGGCTCCTGCTTATTATGGTTGGAGCTGATTCAAAACTCTGAGCGCGAACATCTTTCTGGAGGGAGGGGCTGTTTCTCAGATGAGTAAGGAGTAGCTAGGCCCCAGCCCTTCTGGCTGTGTATGACAAAATTAGATTTTGCCCAAACAAATTTAAAGAATATGATTTAGGTAGAATGTTTAAATCATTCCTTGGATTTAGAAGAATTCTTTTCATGAATTAGGAGGTTTCTTTCGAAAATAAAAAGCACTTGGGGTGCTTTTTAAATGGAAAATGTATTTTTGCAAGATTGATGATGCGTGTTTCTTGTTTCAGATGGCTTTATTGTGTGGGGGCCCTGGATGAGTGTCGTTTTCTTATTTTGGAGTGCTGTGTTTTTTTTTGGTTTTGTTTATTGTTTTCGGAATGATTGTCCCCAACCCCCAAAACCCCCGAGGCTGAATCCAGGATTAGAAGCAGACGTACCAGGCTGAATCCAGGATTAGAAGCAGACGTACCAGGCTGACCAGACTGGAGGATGTGCGTCCTTGGCACCGGATACAGATGAAGATGGAGAATCATGGTCTACAAAAACAAACTGTCTTTATTATGAAGAGACCAACTATAGACAAGCGCTATCTATAGTGACAATTTTTATTATAATTCACAATTGACTGCCTCAGAAGTCAGGTTACTCAATTTTTTGAAAACATTTTCATTGACCTGGAAAGTAATTCCTTGGCCTGCATTCTTGAGCCTTGCATTTTTCCCATGTTTCTATTTCAGATGGACACTATGCCACTTTTGCAGTTACCATATACAGGCCCCACTTGAAAAAAAATAATCTCACAGTCCTGTTCATGGTTTTGATGTTTATGCAGTGCCACATTCATTCAAGATTCATATATATTTTGCTTTTAGTATGCTATGCAATTTCATTATTGATACACTTGTTTATCTTTCACCTATTTCATAGTTTTCCTGTTTTCTGCAAAACAGTTTTGTCACTGGAATGATGTTTTAAATGATGGTGCACACATGTGTTCCACAGCGTGTTACAGAGAGGAACTAGATGCAAACTGTTTCCTGATTTCGATGATTTGTGATCTTTACCTATTGCCTTGGGCATAGTTCAAATTTAAGTCTATGATCTTTTAGAAAAATGTATACACCACATTTAGATAATTTTATTTGACTTATTGCTTGATATGCATAGTGCCACACCAGCTATTTTGTAGGAATGGGGTTATCCTTATTTTCCTGTTATTACACTTTCACTTTGATTCATCAACTTTTAATTAGAACAGTGGGATTAGTTCCAAGGGTGGTCACCCTAGACTTTAAGTTGTCCTGGGAGGTGTGTCTTTTAGTCAGATTATGTCCTACATCTATTAGTTATAGTTGCCCAGACCTTGAAGACCCTTTGTCATGTTTATTTGTTAGATTTTACCAAATTCTTTCTTAAGTTGACCTAAGTAGGTAGGCCTCATTTAGGCCCCTTGTTGTTTTCATTCCACAAACATATCCCTACATCAATAGATTTTATCAATTATCACTAGAAGTTGAGGCACATTTTAGTTCTTAAGTTGACCGAAGTAGGTAGGCCTCATTTAGGCCCCTTGTTGTTTTTATTCCACAAACATATCCCTACATCAATAGATTTGATCAATTATCACTAGAAGTTGAGGCACATTTTAGTTCTTAAGTTGACCGAAGTAGGTAGGCCCCATTTAGGCCCTTTGTTGTTTTCATTCCACAAACATGTCCCTACATTAATAGATGTCATGAATTATCATTAGAAGTTGAGGCACATTTAGTTCGAGGGTGCTTTGGTTAGTTTCTGTTGTTATCAGATCAATCTTAGTTACATTTCAGCGTTCAGGTCAAGGGTGCTTTGATTTGTTTTCAGTTGGTTGTTAGATTTGTATTACCTACATCAAGTTTTAGGTGGAACTTTCTTCAGTTGTCATTTATTTTAGAGAGTCTTTTGGTTTTTGGTTTTGTTGATAGATTATGTTGATGTTTGTTTATTAGTTTGTTGTTGTTTATAGATGTTCGCAAGATAAAGTCTAGTGTGGAATGTTCTGACATGGTTTTTGGCTCTATTTCGGAGTGATGAAGACTTTAAGCTTGCTAACATCTATAATCTGTATTCTTACCTTGTGTTGGCCCTTTTAAGCCCTTTCTTCCAGACCTAGAAGAGGATAGCTGCTTTATATGATGATAGATCCCTTATTCTTGACTCTAATCCATCTATTGCCTATTGGCTTTGACATAATTATGTGTCCTTTCATTATCCTGCCTATAGTAGAGGGTGGATCATGTGGTCCTGACTTTATATTACATATTGGTATGGTTTGTGTAGGTACTCTGACAGAGCTAAGGGTTATTTCATCCTTCTCAGGCCTACAAGGCCCAGAACTAGAGAGACTCCATTTTGCTTTCTATCCCTGCAGAGCTGAGATGCTTGCAGGGTAAAGGTAATGTTTATAGTTAAGCCTGTTGTCTGCTAGGGGAAAACCAGCCAGGGCTGGTTCTTATCGGAAGAATGTGTTTGTCTCTTGGGCTCAGACGTAACATGCAGATGGTCACTGCGGTTGCGCGAGGGACCCTGGAGCTGGCACAGGAATTCGGTGGGAGGCAGCCCTCTGTTGGAAATTTCCATGAGGGAAGAGCCTTCTATATTAGTGAAGTGTAGAGGCGGAGTTAGTGAGTTGAGCTGGAGTTGCAGAAAGAGCTTGAGCTGGAGAGAGTTCGAGCGAGAAAGAGCTTGAGCTGGAGTTGCAGTTAGTTGGAGGAGCAGAAAGAGTTCGAGCTGGAAAGAGTTTGAGCTGGAAGCAGTTGAGTTGGATTGAAGCAGAGGAGAGGAGTGGAGTTGCAGAAGGAGTGGAGAATCAGAAAGAGTTTGAGTTGAATTGGAGCAGAGGAGAGGAGTGCAGTTGCAGGAGGAGAAGAGACAGAAGATGCTTGGAACAGAGAGAAGCCAGACAGACAGTCAGTGAGCTGGAACTGAAGGAAGCAGTCAGAAGCAGTTACTTATCAGGAGGAGTTGTGAATAGCTGGAGTTTGAAGTAATGCCTTTTAGAAGAGACTGAAGTTATATCGTGGATTAATCAGTGGGAGCAGCTGGAGTGAATTGGACATTGGCATGGAGACAATCAGATAGAGTGAAGAAGCTAGTGGAGCGAACGGTTATCAGAGCGGCAGAAACAATTAGACTGAAGTTGGAAGGTGGAGAGAGTTTGTGGGGGAGAGGAATCCAGTGCAGAGTGATCAGCGCAGATGTGTGTCCAAGAGGGCAGGAGAGGATCTAAGACGAGCTAAGGCACAGACGAGAGAGGAGCCCAGATGACAGCTAGAGCAAGACCTCACACCCCTCAGGTGATATCCTTCTGTATTTCCAAACATTAACCTTGTCCTCATACTGTATGTCTAATCCTTTTTCTTTCAGTGGTGTGTTACAGTTCCTGTTAGTTACAGAGACCCCGCAGATCTGTGTATGTGTCTATTCCCATTTTATTGTTATTGTAATAAAGATACCCCAGTTCTTAGTGAACCAGTGTGCATGTGTTGTCCTTATGATAGAGCTAACCTTTCTCAAAAGGAAATAGGAGCATTTAAATCAGGGAATAACTCTTGCATACAGTGTGTGTCTCTTGTTCTTAAAGCACAGGTAACCTTTCCTTCTAGTCAGGGGTTACAGCCAGAACAGATGCTGCCCCTGATCAGGTAAGTAGCCACTGAATAATTAGGGAGAGAGAGGAGCCCTTGAGCTAAAAGAATAGTTACACACTAAGTAATTCGGCCATTCCATAATATTATTGTAGTAGTGAACCTCTAGTGAATAGTGAGAGAAACTTCCCAACATAGAGAGAGAGAGAGAGCTGAAGGTATTCATAGGAGAGTGATCGTCGTTGGTAAGCGGCGTTAATGATAACACCAGGTGGGACACTGGTGCATAGATCCGCCGGATTGTGGATCGGGCTGTGAGTTAGAGAACACTGGGGGGGACACCAGTGCTTAGGTCTGCCAGATTGTGGACCGGATTGTGAGGAAGAGAGCACTAGGGCTGCAGACCAGTGTGTAGGCACGCAGGATTGCGGAGGTGCCGAGCGAGCACTGACTGTAGTCAGTGTGTAATGGTAAATAATCAGAACTGCCCCAGGGTAGATTAGTCTGGACCCATGTGGTCGTGAGACTACGAGGTATGAGTGTGGTGTAGGGCATGGACGTCCTTAGTAATCAGTGAGTATTCCTAGTAATCCCTATAGATTTAGTGTTGTTTCTGATGATATGAGCTTGTATATTGCGAGTTCCCCATCCTCAGGTAGGTACCCAGGTGCCTGGATAGATGGGTCCTGAGGATGGAGGTGGTTACGTTTTGGCCAGGTTGGTGTTGCTCTGGTGAGCTGGTCCTATCTGGTTTGAGAATCTGGTCATAACAAGGAGTTACATAGCTTACAAAATAAGACATTGCCAAAGTGAAAAAACATGCAGCGCTTGAAGCAGGTAAGTGGATGGGAGGATTAGAAGTAGATGAGATAAAAATATGTGCGGGAGAGAGTGAAAAGACAGTGCTGAAGAGGAAAGAGATGATGTGTGAGATAAGATTATGGAGGATTTCAGAAAGATGTGGAGAGAAAAAGTGTATAAAGATTTTACAGACTGAATGACTACTGACAAAATTGGTGTGAAAGGCAGAAATTTTCAGTTGAAATTATCACAAGAAAATCATTGTTACTCATTTTATTTGATAGAGCTAAAAAGCATTTTCAAATCCAATAGGTCTAGCTTGGTTTAGGTCTATTGTTTTATGCCTGAATGTAGTAACAGAAAACTTCCAAAGGCAACCAAATACTGGTTTGATTAGCAGGAGTGTGAAGCACAGGATTCTGGTGCACATGTTTTCAGCCATATCTCTTGGAAAGGATGATTGGTTACACTTCTTTGGTCATGCCCTTTTTAGAGATCCCTCACCTATTTCAGTCCACCCCAAAGCATTGCTGCATAATAGCAATCCTATAGGGACTTCAAGGAATGGAACCTGAATGTTTTCTGTAAGCTTCTCAAAGGAGGGCCTCCAATAGAATGTGTGCACATCTTCTCACGTCTTCCACACATGCATGCAGGTCCAGGGAGATAGGCTCCTACATACTGATAGTGCGAAATAACGTTTGTGGTACACCACATAATCTATCAGTATATTATGGTCTCAGGCACCTTGTGTGATTTCAGCCTTTTTGGTTTCTAGAGTGATTTGCCAGTCTGAAGAATGGCTCTTGGGTTTGCAATCTGATGTTACATCCTCTGTGTAAAGTCAGAGCTGGCTGTCAGGTCTGTGGTAGTCTGCTGCCCATTTCTTGGTGTCAAAGTCTGTCATCCTCATTTTGCAATGCGATCATGTATCGTACAACACATCAGTTGAAATGCAATTGTTAGGGAAGAACCTGTTTTTAATTAAAAAGAGACTTTGTCACGTGTTTTGAATGCTACTTACTGTATCATTTCATGTGAGATTTCTAAAGGCTCTGATCTGGCTCAGTCCTCCCTATGAATTTCCTAGTTTGCCCAGCGCTACGACCCGTACAGTGTAAATGCCAGGGAAAAAGCTGCATCACAGAAGGTGTAACACACAATGCAGGTTTATAAGCCAGTTTAGTGAAACAGTTTCTTGGTTTGTTGGCTCGAAAAGGCATGGCCGCAGAGCACATAGACCTTGCACTGCAGCACACAGAGCAAAAAAATGAGAGGGAACATTGCTCATGACTCAAAGTGCACACAGTACTTCAATAAATCAGTGTCCAGTTATAAGAAAAATACGCCTTTTTTTCGAACTCTTCACATTCAAAGATGTAACAAATTTCTTAGGCAATAACGCATACTCCTTGAGGTCAGGCTGTAATATTATATACTCAAGAGTTCCCCTTTGGTTCTTAGGAGTTAGTCAATAGTGTATATGGTGCAGCAGCACCTTTAGCAGCAAGTCCCCTGGAGACAATGGGCCCAGTTTAAGTCTTACCGGATTCTGCAGCACAGAAGCGCAGTGCTCAGTGTTGTAGCGGGTGCCCAGTGCACGGGCACTCACAGCTTCTAATCCTGCTTGGAGAAATCCGGCTGCTCACAGTACACGTGGCAGCACTCAGCAGGCTTAGGGTTTCCCACCCCAGCGGCACTGCATCCTGCCACTTCTTATTCATGTCTGTGGCAGTCCAGACTTCCTTCCCCAATGCACTAACTGCAGTTGCAGACTGCTGCTATAGGACTGCCTTCTGTGTTGCACTAGTGAGGTAGAGTGAAAGGTCAAGCCACTTCTTATAGTTTCTCACTACAATAGTGACAATCATGTTTATCTCCTCCTCTGTATAGATACTCTTCATCCTCAAAGGTAGCATGATGAAAGGTTACAAGTTGCAGAGCAGGCAGGCACAGTGTCGGTGTGGAAAAACCAGAACCATGCATGTGTGCTGCTATTATGTGGTTTGTAGTACACGGGTTGCAGGTGGTATTAATTGTCTGCAGGTGTATGAAATTACACTTACTCCGCCCCAAGTGTGGAGATCCGCCACAAGTACGAAGATTGCTCCCAAGTGTAGAGACTCCACCCCAAGTGTGGACTTAAAGATACTACTTATAACTTACCTTTGTGAATACCAAAAGTTGTACATTTACCTTTGTGAATTGGGCCCACAATGTAGACTCCTCCAGTTCAATCGCCCACACTTCAGCGGCCCCTACTGGCACATGGAGTCGCAGCTAAGGCGTTCACATGTTTGGGCATGCTGATCACACAAATACTTCAACAGTGGCCCCCTGCAGCATACAAGGTCACTACAGAGAAAGCAGTATGAGCTTGGCGCTCCCCGCACAGTGCTCGATGCGGGGTTCAGTCCACAGGGGCCCTCCGCTAGCATAACAGGGTTGCCGCAAACAATCCTGCAGATGAACAACCAATCGGTGCACAGCTGAATCCTCACACCTCACACAGGGAGTCCTCATGGTAGGGCTCCCCACTAGGCATTGCTGCCACCAAAGCTCTCCTCACAGGGTGCAATAGTCTTGGCAAGCAGGTAGGTACTGGTGCTCCAGGGCAGGTGGTGTTGGTTTCCCAGTGTGATTGCTCCTCACCCAGCAGAGAGGTTAGCAGGCCTTGGTCCCCAGTCTTGGTCACAGGCAGAGGTCTTGCAGGGCTTCCCCTTCTCAAAAGAGCCTGTCTGCTTTCTAGGTAGATGACAAAGTTTGGGGCATCAACCACCCCTTCTTATAGTCCTTTTTCAGACACCAAATGTCATATAGGGTCTGAGGCTCTGAAGTTTTATGTTGGGATTCTGCTTCTTTAGAAGTGTACATTTTTCCTTCTCTTCTTCCCTTTTGAGTGGCCATCTGTAACAGCAGGAAATTCTCCGAAGTTGATAAACCCACAACACAGTTCATGTGAGTGACTAGGGTTCACAACTGAATGTAAGCCACAGTGATATGTGTATTAGAAGATTCTTCCTGGGCTCCCACTCTGTTCTTTATGATTTCCTTATCAGCCCCTTCTCCTTCCTGAGATGTGTCCCGGACCCTTCCTTGTGATCTATCACTGAATTAAAGAGCAACCTTATGATGTGTACATAAGGAATCTTTTTCTCTCTTCCCTTCCTCCAGTGTGTGTCCCACCCTTTACCCAGAAATGTAGCAACGCACAAATCTGTCCGGGGGATTCCTCTACTCATCATGTCTTCACCAGATACTCCTGAGCTTCTCAAAATGGAGCCTAGGTTCTTCCGTGCATAGGACCATTCCAGCCACACTTGCACTTGGTGTACTTTCGCAACATGCATGCTCTCCAGTACTGTTACCTCAATACAATGGGCCACTACAGAAAAACAAAGACTCAGCACACACATGCAGTATACATCCACTGATCAGTACTGTAGTTTTTCTGTCTTGTGCCAGTGTGTGCAGTTTGCAAACACGCACATTGCCAACATTCACACACACACCATGTGCACTGCACAACACTTCGCCCTTCATGTATTGTACTTCCAACAAGCACACATAGACTCAGGATATGCATTTATTGCGCACGCACTTCACAGCACTAGATCACGCATGTAGTGTATTCCTCGCACGCAAATATACACCGAGTACATGCACTAACTGCACATACACTGCACAGTACTGTTCATTCTTTATACAGTACCTTTCCCAGACACAAATACATCCAATGCAGAGTCACTACTCCTGCACTACACAACAATCTACTTTTACCTGATGTAGGCCAAGGGTGAGCAAAGAACATAGCAACAGATTTTTTAAAGGTGAGTTAGCCTGCAGGACTCACTCCAGTGAAAAAAGGCCTGTTCAGTTCTAGTAATCACTACATGGTATGTTGCTACCACTGTGCTTGTGCTGCTTAACTGTTGGTCTTTTGGTGAAGGAGTAGCCTTCCACCACTATCAGGGTATTGCTTTGGGTACCCTTTGGGCACCCTTCCCCATCCAACAAGACTGCAGTCCGTGAGACAGGACTATGTCATGGCACACACACATGATCTGGGTTTGCCTTTGACAAAAAAATCAGCATTAGGAATCCAGACAACAGTACAGTTGGGCGCTCAGTAACTTATTGTTAGCTGCATAGAAAATTATTATTTTGTTGTTATTTTCATTGGCATACAGTAAGAAATATTGGTTAGCATGTGATGTTAAACGTTGTGGGACTTATATTTGTTAGAATGTTCTGGATGTTAGTTACTCTCCATGTTCTACTTATTAGTCGTTTTAGACTTTCTATGAGAGGGAGTTGCCCAGTTGTTGATTAGGAAACTTTTTTTCTGCAGTACAATTCCCGTGGGATATTGTGAGCATGTGCTTGCTTCTCTTAAATTTTAGAGAATTTCAGTGGCATTTGGAGGATGATTGTGTTCCTTTACACTTTCATTAATATCAGCTGTGGTGGTGGCCCTGCCACTGTAAGCACTTGAGTAATATTTAGTGCATTTCCAAAGCCGCCTTTCACTAGAAGTGCTTTCTATGCTATAATTATGGAGACATCAATTTTACATTATTTTTACATATTTGTGTGTGTATGCCAATATTTACATGTTTTATTGTTAATTTTAAATAATGCTGTAAGTCTGAATTTTTTTTTAACCTTTATTTACCATTTAGTACATCGTACAGAAAAAAGAAATAGGTGGTAACTGTCAAAGCCATCACAATTGATAAAGAATATATGGAGCATTAGGTGTCAGTACAATAATCAGACTGTGAGATGGCTGCAAGGGAAAACACATTAGAAATATATATAAAACACAGTCCTGTAGGCTGTCATTTCACACCAATAGCCCCCTTCCCAGCAGTGGGTCTGTACGCCCACCCGCGCCTAAACCTCAAACATAACATACCATTGTGGAAAGAACAGGAACAATGCAGGGAACCATAGAATAGACAAAATCAGTTATATGGAAAGGGCGAGGTAAGTCTCCAAAGCCCAATAGGGTCACTGCCCCGTTCCAGTTGGATGTCAGCGGCCTGTCAAACTTTTTTTACGTAGGTGCTGTAGGGACCCCAGATGTCCTTAGGGTGAGAGGAGTCAGGCAGGGTACTGGAATAAATTTCGCTGTTGATGTTACAAAAGGCGAAAACTGTTTAGCCAGCCTTGCAATGTGGGTTTGACCTGCGGCCCCAGGGAATAGCAATTTCTCTTTTGGCTAGCAACAGGCAAAGAGATACGAACCTCCTAGTGGCTTTAGGAAAATTGACCACATAGCCCAATAGAGCCACTTCAGGTATGGGGACCAAGGACAGCTCAGTCATATCGCCAAGTGTTACGTGTACCCCCGTCAAGTATGTCTGTAGTTTTGGATAGGTCCATGTGAGGTGTGCAAAATCAGCTTAACGAGCATCACATTTACGGCAGGAATGAGATCTGGATGGGTCCAGTCTGTGGGTCCTGGCCACGGTGATATACATTCTGCGTAGGAACTTAAAGTGAAGTAGCTTGTGCCTGCTGTTGAGAGACACATATTTGGTAACTGCACAGCACTTGGCCCATTGATCGTCTGGGATGGGTTGGCCAAAATCTGCCTCCCAAAGCTTACGGATCCTGTCATCATTGACCGATATCATTTCAGGACATGCCTTGTAGAGTTTCGAAATGATGTGAACCCCACATTCATTGTCGATGACAAGCAGGAGCGGAGAGAATGAGTCCGGTTCGATGGGGAAACCAGGTACAGTGGCACAAAGCACCAAGCGAATCCGGCCCGGAACAAAACTGTCCATAAATGTGGCGTCGTGGAAGCGGACCTCCTCCGTCGCTGAAAAAATGTGGTCATCAGTATACAAATCACCCAGTTTAGTGCACTGCACCAGTTTTTCGCCACTGATTGGCAGCCAGCGGGCATTGGGGATAGGAAGGGCAGAGGAATAGAGCAAGGGGACGCCAGGCCCAGCTGGTGTTGGAGACAGTCTGAATATCATTAGAGTCCCTGGGTCTGCACTTGGGTAACACAGTGGATAAGGGCTCGGGAAGAACGAAGTCGGCCTCCGGGCAGAGGAAAGGAATCCTGGCGTCGGGGTGGTACCATGCGTAGGCGTAGCTGAATTGGGCCACCAGATAATATAAATAAAATTTTGGCACTCCGAACCCTCCCCACTCGTACTGAAGAGAGAGCACCTGCCAGCTTACGTGGGCCCGCCTGCCACCCCAAGCTAATCGTCTGAAGGAAGCTATTTGTGAGGGGTATGGAAATATTGTTGAAAAGATAAAAAAATGTAGGGAGCACCACCATATTAATGACTGTTACTCTGCCGGCCATGGACAGTGATAACCGCAACCACCTTTCCACCTGAACCTCCAGGGCGTTTATTGCCTGCCTGTAATTGAGGCAAAGGATATGGGCGGAATAAAGATGAATGTGTATGCCTAGATATTTGACAGAATAAGAGCACCATTCCACGGGGAACTCGCAGTTCCATGATGTCGTACTGGGGGTTAAAAGGAAAATGACCGATTTACACCAGTTGATGCCCAGGCCAAGTGTTGACCGAATCAGATGATCTCCCTAATGAGGGGCTCAAGGTTCACTTGGGATCCCTAATATAAAGGATGGTGTTGTCAGCGTAGAGCGACACCAGGAGAGGGCCGGTGTTGAATTATATTCTTCTCTGAAGATGCCTTTCCTGAAAGTGCCTAATTAAGGGGTCCATAGCTAAAATAAACAGTAAGGGGGATAAAGGACAGCCCTGGCGGGTGCCGCATGAGAGAGCAGGGACGCGAGAGCGTGCCATTTAGGCTGAGTCGCGCTGTGGAGCAGCAATATAGTAGAGCAGTGGTAGCAATAAATCCCACAGGCATTCCCATACGATGCATGACTGAAATACAAAAGGGCCACTCCAACAAAGCAAAGGCCTTCTCAGTGTCCAGCAAGATTGCGGCAAAATGATATATTCCATCAGCTGGGACAGGTGATTGGCAATTATCTTAGCTAAGATCTTATAAGCTAAGCTCAGTAGGGACAGAGGTCTATATGACCCACACATCGACTGGTCTTTGCCCGGCTTAGGAAGGAGTATCACGACCGACTCTCGGAGAGGTTATTCTGTACTTAATTTGTAAATTTAGGAGCTTTATTTTTACAGAGTGTTGCAGCCTTTCTATTTGTAGATTAATTTGGGCAGAGTGACATTTTTCAACAGTGGTGGCTTCTTTTATGGCAGTTAATTGCATGTTTTGTTTCCTTTTGATGCTATATTTCAATCTTGAAAGTTTTTCTATTTGTCAATCATTTTTCGTGTTTAACCTTTATTTAATTGGTTGCGAGGGCAGTAGTTTGTATTTTGTACCTTACATTGTAAATACTAATCATGTTTCATTTATAAATCTTTAATTTTTCTATTTTTAATTTGTTTTAAATACACACACACACACATATATAGCTATATATATCTATATCTATCGCTCTCTCTCTCTCTCTCTATATATATGTATATATATATATATATATATATATATATATATATATATATATATATATATATATATATATATATATATTGACGCTCCAAAGTCCTTCCCACTCCTGGAAAAGAATACGACAGCACTCGAGGTTGAGGGTTACAAACGCGCTAGGTTTTATTTAGCGGAGGGGTGCACACAGACGCGTTTCGGCGGTCTGCCTTCGTCAGTGTGTGATGCACTGTGTTTGTTTCCGACATTATTTTAAACAAGCATAGTCACTCCCACTTCCAGTCAGGTATGGACACAAACAAGGGGACTAATGCCTCGCACGAAACAGAGGCGGCCATCTTATAGTGTATAGTAGATGTAACACAACAATAGCAGATTGCTATATAAAGCCCACAGATGGGCAATCGCATTGTTCCATGCGTGGCTTGTCACATTAAAATGTCATAAAATCGACATAAACTATACAGCCGTGGATCGGCTAATGTCCCCATATACAATACACAGTCCAAATCACCTGTACACAAGAAAAAAAGGCATAAAGTAAATCATTTCCCAAACCACAGCCGAAAGATGGGCGTAGCTAAAAGGGGGGTTGAAAAAGTGGGATATATATGGAGTGTTATGCATCGCATGCAACAGTAGAAGGGGCATGTATAATTGTTCACAGTATTCGATCACATTTCATATAGAAATTATAACATGAGTTCAGAGATGGAACATATGTGATTAAAGTGCATCTTATATACAGTGGAAAGCTAAATGTGTGTGAGACATCTGAATTGTACCCCTGTATTATTCCTGATCAAATTTAAATTCATTCAATCTGAATCACAAGGTATTGATGATATTTCCTAGATCCACAATAGGAAGTAGTACAACAGAACAGGTACTATGAAAATAGCGATTGAGTGTCTCTCACACACTAATATATACAAGACAGAAAATCAGATAGAAGTTTCAGAGCTATTATGTACATTGGTATATATTTGTTCCATACACGATGATGTGAGAAGTTCTAATTACAGTTTAATGAGATGGACTATCATCATGGAGTAGTATATACCAGTTGTTATCCTCTGCTCATGTACCTAGATGGAAAGCCATCTCCTCCCCACTGTTAAGACCTTTGGGATGTTTCGTACACAGATCGATAATGTATCGGGACTCTAGTCTCCTTAATCTGCGTAGGCGGTCACCTCCACGTATATTAGGGGGTACAATATCGATATATATATATATATATATCCACCGCTTGGCTCCCTTTCTCTTCGTTAGGCGCTGCTTTCCCTCGGTCGCGTTTTTCCTGCAGTTGAGCCAACCGCTAGCAATTCACAACAGGTTTTCCCCGATCCCGGGGATGGGTGGAGTCGCAGAAAAAACGGCAATTGATCGCTTACTTCAGTGAAAGTTCCGTATTTATTTTCATAAATCCATTGGGGGGTCAAATAACAAAAAACAACCAATGCGTTTCGACAGCGTCCGCTGTCTTGATCACGGTCAGTTTTGTGCGTGGAGCTCACATTTTTGAAAGACAAACACAATGTTAAAGTTACGCCCCCTGGGTCACTGGGTCCCTCCCACAAGTGCTGGGTATTCTGGGACTGGTAGTCTCCTGATTACCTTCATTATCAATTTTAACTATTTAAAGGACCCTTGGGGATTTGTACAATGGGTTTTCTTCATTCAGGCGTTGCATATTGTCCGCATCATGAATCAATTTGTCAATTTAAACATTTTTAAGCAAATTTTAAACAAACAAAAATACCGCCCTCCAGTGGGCTAATCTCTGCTTCGCCTGCAATTTCCATTTTTCATTAGTTTACAACCAGTGCCGCCCTCTAGTGGGCATATCAACATTTGGGTTGCAGGGCAGTGGATTTCTTATAGTGAGCTTTTTACCAAAGTGAGAAAATGTGGGGTAGTGAAAAAATCAAAGGGGACAAATAGGGTTAAAATAACCTATGGCAGGCAGGATGGTACAGGAAGGTTCAATAGTTCATTTTTACAAGTGTATGTCCAATTCCTCCGATTGGTTGAGCCCAAACGGGGTCATAGTTCTGAAGCTCAAGATGTGCTTTGACTCCTTGCGTCGAAGAAATTTTTCATTGTGGCCACCCCTTACTGAGAGGCTCATGGTTTCAATGCCCCAAAAACATAGTTGTTTCCAGTCTCCATCATGGCTCAGTTCCATATGCTTAGCAACTGCATTGCCTCTGTCCCTGTGTACAGTGGCCCGAACATGTTCCAATATGCGCTTTTTTAATTCGCAGATTGTGCTGCCTATGTACCTTAACTTGCATGGGCACTCGATCATATATATGGTGTATTTGCTGTTGCATGTGATACATTCCTTGATTTTCCAGATTTTATTGTTTGGCATGAGTATTTCTGTTGTCGGTTTTGCAATTTCGCAAATTTTGCAGTTGTAGCATTTTACAAAGCCCTTAGTTTGTAACCATTGCTTTTTTTTCACAGAAGGTTGGAAATGACTGTGGACAAGTTGGTCCTGGAGGTTTTTGGCCCTCCTGTACGTTATCGTGGGGTGGTTACCCATTCTTTCACCTATCACTGGGTCCAACTGTAAAAGCTTCCAATTTCTTTTCAAGATTTGATTTAGTTGTTTAGTTTCTTTACTATAGTCTGTAATAAATCTGATTGGTTCATCCCCTGTTGAAATTTGGGTTTCCTTTGGCATCAGACAATCTGCTCTTGCAGTTTGATTTGCTCTTTCCCAACATTGTTTTTGTAGCCCGTTGGTTATATTGTCTTTTGTGGAAGCGTTGCATAGCGCTTTTGCTCAGTTTTTGCCACTCTTGTTCTTCACTGCAGATTCTCCTTAGACGCAAAAATTCCCCATAAGGAATACTTGATATGAGAGATTGCTGATGGAAGCTGGTGGCCTCCAATGTTGCATTGGTTGCAGTGCTTTTGCGGTGGAGGGTCGTTTCAACTTGGTTGTTTTTAATGTACACTTCCGTGTCCAAGAAGACCGCTTTGCCCTGGCTGATGTTATGGGTAAACTTTATGCCCGGTGTACTACTGTTTAGTATTTGGAAATATTGTAAGAATTTTTCCCTTCCGCCATTCCACACGATGAACAAATCGTCTATGAATCTTTTCCAGACTATGATGTGCTGTGTGAATGTTTGAAGACTCTCATCCCATGCCGTTGTTTCCTCCCACCATCCCATGGCGGTACAGGCATAGTTGGGGCTAAAGGAAAAGCCCATGGCGGCTCCATTTTTCTGTTTGTACAGTGTGTCACCGAACATAAAAACATTGTTACAGTGTGTTTGTTTGTTTAAAATTTGCTTAAAAATGTTTAAATTGACAAATTGATTCATGATGCGGACAATATGCAACGCCTGAATGAAGAAAACCCATTGTACAAATCCCCGAGGGTCCTTTAATTGGTTAAAATTGATAATGAAGGTAATCAGGAGACTACCAGTCCCAGAATACCCAGCACTTGTGGGAGGGACCCAGTGACCCAGGGGGCGTAACTTTAACATTGTGTTTGTCTTTCAAAAATGTGAGCTCCACGCACAAAACAGATCGTGATCAAGACAGCGGACGCTGTCCAAACGCGTTGGTTGTTTTTTGTTATTTGACCCCCCAATGGATTTATGAAAATAAATACGGAACTTTCACTGAAGTAAGCGATCAATTGCCGTTTTTTCTGCGACTCCACCCATCCCCGGGATCGGGGAAAACCTGTTGTGAATTGCTAGCGGTTGGCTCAACCGCAGGAGTAACGCTCTGGTAAATATTTAATTACCGTCCTAATTTCTATGCAGGTAAGTACTAAAAACAAAATAACTCAATCGGAAAGAAAGACGCAGAGTCCGTGGTGTTAGAGTTCTTAGGGGTTTTATTCCTTAAAAAGGAATGGTTCTTGAACCGGATATCGGGTTCCTGACACCACTGGGGTTCAGGAAGGGATAGAGCATACTTTATTGACAAGACATAACTTTTATACTTAAATCATATAAAGGAAACCAATACAGTAGGCGTAACGGCTGAGAGAAACAAGATAAGAGCACACACGTGTTAGCAATACGTAATCAGAAGGCGTGAACTAGGCGTGAACTAGGCGTGAACATAGAGGTGTGTGCTAGAAACGTCACATGAAAGTGTCACAAGGGGGTGGGTACATAGCAGAATCTTGCAATGTCAGCAGAAATCTGAGATTTGGATGCGCGCGCAGCTGCATGACGTGTGATTGACGTGGAGCTGGAGGGTGCAGGGGACTTGACATTTACACTAGAAGAAAGAGACAGAAGTCTGGCATGTCAGATCAACTCGTTCCTATATCATATCTGATATCTGATGTTTGGGAACCATATTATCTAGAGGGAAAGGTCTCTTGGGCAGAGGCTATTCTATACTGACTGTGAGTGCGTGTATAAGCGTCTACGTGTCTGCATGAGATGCGAGGGGGCATGGGCCTTCCATGGTAACAGGAGCTATGAATTACTTGCACGGAGACAGTGAGGCCGGGCCCTTTGCTCTGCAGCTGGAAGGATGTTTACTTGAACTAGTAGGCAGGAATGTATTTTTGAGGAGCGGAGCAGATAATTCGAAGGTTGAATACAGTCTTGGCAGGCAACAGGCTGAGCTAAGCGCCGTTAGCCGCGCAGGGAGTAAGGCAGAGGTCATGGGTACAGAGGCAGGCCCAGGCTGAGGCATTCAGAGTCAGAAGGCAGAAAAAGGCTCGATGGCAGAATTTAGGGCCTACTTCGCCAGAGCTGAAAAACGTGTAAAGTACACCACAAAAAGACGTTGACAAGGCATACTTAGGAACGGAATATTCAACCCATTCAGGGTGGATCTGAAAGAGGACATGCTAACGTTGGACGCAAATGTATTTGCGTCTTCATAGCTGGCACAGGAGGGAAGTTACATGCACTTTAAGCTTGTACATGGAGACGGTGGGGTACACGTTAGGGAACATTTCTTGACCATAAAATTTATATTTCCTCATTCCCTCCTTGTTCCCTACGGACCCTTCATGATATATCGATCCTCATGAATCGATCAGTCTGTTCATGTAACATCATTTGCTCTTCTTTCTTCTTTTCGCGTTTTGAGTGGAAACTTGAATGCGGAATACATGATGTGGCGCACAGACCACAAATCGCTGGCCCACATTGTAGGCACAGGCAGCAACTGAATACTATGAGAAGGGCAATGCCTAGGAACGATAGGATCTTCCATCCCCAAGCGGTCAACGTTGTCCAGAACCAACCGGACCAAGTCCAGGTGCCTGGATTCTGATGTATCAAACTTGCAATTTTATGAAGACGTGTGATAGCTTTATATACTGTTGGCGCGTTTTCTGGAATGAAAACACAGCAACTCGACCCGATGACCTTACAGGCTCCGCCCCTATCTGCTAGGATGACGTCAATAACAAGACGATTTTGAAGAACAACAACCCGCATGGCAGATTGCTCCTCTGTTAAGTTGCCTAGAGCGGAAGTAGTTTCATTCACTACTGCTTCGAGGGTTCTAGTTAATTTTCGTATCAGTTTACTATTAAAGACAGTACCTAAGTAGGGGAAGAAACCTTTATTGAAATCTGTGTATTGCTCCCATGCCGTTTCAGTATAGTCGACAATCGGGAGATCTCTTCGGAGTCTATTCATTACTAGATTTGTATTTCTGTGATAATCAGGAGGGGCTAGGAAAACAGGTGGCAGAAGGAATGCAATGTAACAGGTACCATCCCAATCTGGAGGTAAGCGTATGTATGCGGTATGGCCACAAACAAAGTAGGAATGACGAGTAGCTCTAAATGTAGACCTGCCTTGATCGCTGAATTCGACCACAGTAGTACATTTACTATGACCTAAGTGTACTGAACCCTTCTTTCTGACACATAAGTCACCCGTGACTGGTAATACTGACATAGCAGGGAGAACTGGTGCGGCTTCGGATTCAACAGTAAGAATCATGAGGTTAATTGTATAATTACCTAATCCATATACTTCATTTTCTAGATCAGTTCCTGTCCTAGTGGGAAGTCCCTTCTTGTCAGGGTAACAGGCGTTAAGCAGAACTAAGTTCAGGTTTCCCCAAACCCAACTTCCTTCGAAAACAGCAATATCAGAGTCTAAAGAATTAATTAATCTAAACCATGCTCCACATGAGCCATTGTGAGTGAACGGGTATGGAAAGAGAGGCAGAACTCCCTTGTATTTCTGATAGGGAGGGAGTCGGCCACATATCCAACAGTTTGTAGCATTATTAGTCTGATGGGAGTGATGTAACATACTAATGAATGTGTTGTTACGCAGCGCAAGTCTGTAAGATAACTCATGTGGGGGTAATTCACTAAAAGAATGTTCGGCAGTGACATTGTAAGCAGATTGGGTACGCTTGAAGATAGGGTAATATATATGCAACAATATACTGGCAGCAATAATCAGAAGGCTTAGAAAAAGCATAACCAATAATGTCACTATACAGTGACTACGAAGTGATTTACAATATGCACATTTCTTGAGTTGTCTCTCTCTCTCTCTATCTCGGTCTAGGGGATACATGTCAGAAACTAATTTAACCGATTCACCTAGGGGAGGACTTAAACAATTAAACTGTCTGACTTGCTAGACCGTAACTTGGATTTATACTCCTCTTGCGGAGTTTTCTCTCTCTTGGAAACTCCAAAGTCACTAGAATCGGGGCAGTCCTTTGAGGGGGTGGAAGAGTCAGTGTCTGGCAACAGTTCATTACACTTTTTAATATGACTCGTATGGATCCACCCCTTTCGACCCTCCACCTTGATTGCAGTCCTCGTGGTCAGAAGGACGAGCTTCGGCTCCTGCCAACGGGGCTCCAGCGGACTCCTCCTATCGAAATTTCGTATCAGGACAGTATCACCAGGACGGACATCGTGTGGCTTCACATCAGTGTTGTCGGGAAAGGCTGCGGCAACCTGTGAATGACATGATTGGAGTGCAGACATCAAGGAGGCAAGGTAATCTGTCAGCATATTACAGTCAACATCGGTTATTTTCTTAGGCATGGGCGTCCCCCACATATTTGGTGGTCGGCCAAAGACCACCTCATACGGGGATAGTCCTGATCTCGAATGGGGGACCATTCTCATGTAGAATAGTGCAACTGGCAGGGCGACTATCCAGTCGACCCCTTTCTCTTTACATATTTTGGCGAGACGTGTCTTCAGTGTCTGATTGTGCCTTTCTACAAGGCCAGCTGCCTCGGGATGTCGGACGCAATGGAACTTCCACTGGTATCCTAGCAGAAGTGAAACCTGCTTCATGAGCTCGGATGAGAATGGCTGTCCGTTATCTGAGTACACGATACGAGGCAAGCCGTACCGTGGGAAGAATTCACGAACCAGCTGCTTGGCAGTGGTCGGGGCAGTGTAATCTGGGACTGGATATGCTTCGGTCCAACGGGAAAGTGCACAAACAACTACGAGGACGTACTTGAATCCTCGACAACGGTCCATCTGGATATAATCCATCTGGAGGACTTCAAAAGGGTGATCGGGAGGATGAAATCCACCTTGCTCTACAGGGACGCTTTTACCTGGATTGAACTGACAACAGATCATGCAAGTACGCACTTTCTGTTTTGCGGCTGCTCGTAAATGTTTGTTGTACCAGAGATTCTGTAAACTGTCTAACATCGCTTTTTCTCCTAGGTGTGCTGGACTATGTGCTGTATTTATTATGACTTGAACCATAGAGTCGGGGAGAAACCATGTAGATTTTCCCTTCGTCATCCATCCCTGATCTGTCTGGATCCCTCCTAGTTCAGTCCATTTCTTGATTTCATCTGGAGTGGCATGTGTCTGAATATCGATTACATCTAATGTGGGATCCCTAACTGTCATACAATGTGTCGGCACTATTGTCTTTTTCACATCAGTTGTCTGGGTGTGAGTCAATGCTGTATGTTTTGCTGTTTGGTCTGCCAGGTCGTTACCCTGGGAAATAGAGTCTGTAACTTTAGTATGTGCTTTACACTTCATGATAGATATGCCTGAAGGCAGATGTATTGCTTCTAACAGTGCTTGAATAAGGGGACCGTGTTGAATCTTGGCACCGTGAGAGGTCAAGAAACCTCGTTCTTGCCATAACACTCCGAAGTCGTGTACGACTCCGAAAGCATAACGTGAATCGGTGTATATGTTAACATTTCTGTTCTTGGCTAGTATACAGGCTTGGGTCAGAGCGATAAGCTCTGCTGCTTGAGCGGACAGTGTATCAATACGGTGTGTTTCCTTGACTTCAGTTTCAGTGGTCACTGCATACGCGGCCACCAATTCTCCTGTGTTTGTTCTCATACATGAACCGTCCACGTAAAGTGTCAGGTCTGGATTTGTCAGTGGAACATCTGTTAAGTCTCGTCGGGGCTTTGTTACTGCATTAATGATCTCTATACAATCATGCGGGGCTGAATCTGTCATAATCGAAGGTAACAATGTTGCAGGATTTAGAATGTTACAGCGTCTGATTTCTATGTGTGGCTGGAATAGCGTCAATTCATAACCTGTCAGTCGTGCTATAGTCAGGTGTTGAGTCTGTGTCCGGTTTAGAAGGACCTCTACAGAATGTGGAACTTGTACTGTCAATGGATGTCCTAATACTATTGAGTCGCTTTGTCTGATTGCTAGGGCTGTCGCTGCAACTGATTTTAAGCACGCAGGCAGAGCCTGGGCCACTGAATCCAATGTACTTGAAAAATAAGCACAAGGCTTATGTGAACCTGCTTGATCTTGAGTGAGGACAGACAACGCTGTACCGTCACTTTCTGTAACAAAAAGTGTAAAAGGTTTGCTGTAACATGGTGTCGCTAAAACTGGTGCTTGACATAAAGCTTTCTTTAATTCCTCAAAGGCCTGTGTATGTTCCTGTGTCCAAGGGAGGGCAGTCGAAGTCGCTGCCTCCTGTGTTGTCAACTGAATGAGTGGCTTAGCTAGAAATGCATACTGAGGAATCCATTGTCTGCAGTACGAGGTGAGGCCTATAAAGGCCCGCACTTCCTTTTGTGTCTGAGGTTGTGGCATGTTTACAATTAACTGGATGCGATCAGGAGTGAGCTGTCTCCCCACTTTGGACAGCAAGTGACCCAGGTACACAACTTGCTGAACACAGAATTGTAGCTTCGAAGGAGACACCTTGTGTCCCTTGTCGGCCAGAAAATGTAAAACTGTCAGTGATGCTTGTTCACATTCGGGTTCACTTCGTGCGGTGATCAGCAGATCATCGACGTACTGTAGTAAGGCAGTGTTAACTGGCATTTGGATACAATCAAGTTGTCTTTTCAGTGCTTGGCTATAGATGCTGGGGCTTTCTGTGAATCCTTGAGGTGCGCGTGAAAATTTGAAACTTCGTCCATTTAAACTGAATCCGAAGAGATATTGGCTCTCTGGATCAATGGGTACACTGAAGAAGGCGTTCTTGAGGTCAATTACAGTAAAGAACGTCGCTTCTGAGTCAATAGCAGTTAATAAGGATGAGATGTCGGGAACCACAGGATACTGTGGAACAATGCATTTATTCAGTTCTCGTAAATCAATCACCAGCCGATATACTGGCGGTGCATTGGGATCAGTACGTTTAAGAATCGGAATGATAGGGGAATTACAGATATTGGAGTCGGTTTCTACGACCACTCCTTGGGCAATGAGCTCTTCAATGATTTCCAGTAAAGCCACTACAGCATCGGGTGGTAACTTGTATTGTCTGATTCGTGGTAAAACAACTCCTGGTTTGAGCGTAACACGGTATGGTGTGATGTGCATGCAACCTACATCGGTTGGGCCTTGTGCCCACAGGTGTTTCGGTACATTTTTCAATCTGACATCAAACTCTCGTAATACATAGTGACCCTTAAAGTCACGTAGAAAAAGTCTAACTCCTTCCGGAGAACAACATATCACAGCTCCTAAAGCCTTCAATG
Organism: Lissotriton vulgaris; assembly: GCF_964263255.1. NCBI lineage: Eukaryota > Metazoa > Chordata > Amphibia > Caudata > Salamandridae > Lissotriton > Lissotriton vulgaris. The sequence continues at coordinate 51,053 of NW_028247141.1, forward strand.
TCTTGATACCTAACAAGTTTTCTGGACATGATTTTGTGAGTAACAAGTCTGTAACGCGTGATAATGGACCTACTGCTAGGGGGACTGGTTTCGATACTTCATTTACAATAGGCTGTCCTGAAAAACCAAGGGAAACATTCTGTGAGCCTGAGAGGGGTGCCCCTGGGACTTCATCATGGCTGATTGTTGTGCGGCTTGCCCCTGTGTCAATTAAAAACTTTCTGTCTTTTCCCAATACTTGACTGTGTACATAAGGACCCTCTTGATCTACAGGAATCTCAATAAGAGGCAAGCCAACCTCCCTCTCTAGGCTGTTTCATGTGTATCGCTGATAATCGGGATAATCAGATTGGGCATACTGGCTCATCTGCCGTGAAACTTGCTGCGTAGCGGCAATAGGCTGTGGCTGTGATACCGCTGCGGTCTGTACTGTATGTGGTGGAACATGCATAGGCTGTGTATTCTGGGAAGTCTGTTGCTGGACCTGGTCTTGTCTAGGCTGACGCGGTCTTTCTTTAGTTTTACCTGTTGCTATATTGTGTTTCAGGACTGGACATTCATGTACGTAGTGACCTGGCTGTTTGCAATAGTTGCATGTCCCTTTAACGGGAGCTGCCGAATTACCTGTCTGGGTCGCACCCTTTCTCTGACCGTCAGCTGGAACCGACTGGGCCACTAACATTTTCATTTTCGTGTCTTTCATACGTCTCTGTTCGTGATCCTGTTCTTCTCTAATTCTGTTCTGGTGGTATTGTAACATTTGTAACATCTGGGATGGCGTATTTGCTTGCCATGTACTTTCAACCTTATATACACGGTTCTTAACTTGTGTCAGGGAATTCTCAACTAATTTTGTTACAAAAAGATGTGGGTATGACTCGCTACCTGGTTTCAGGCCACTATTAATAATGAAACATTTCTCGAATCTTGAATAGAAATCACTAGTATCTTCATCGTGTTTCTGTTTACAGGCTGAGATTGCGTCCCAGTCTTCCTTTTTAGTTGTCAATAATCTTGGCAAAACCTGTACTATTAAACCTGGTAATGCTTTAGCTTTGTCCCCAAGGCCTAGCCCTGGAGTACGACCTTTTTCCTCGTCTTCTATTTCAGTCCAAATAATCTTTTTATCTCCCACCTCCCATTCTTTTTCCTTGAGTTTCTCGTAAATGCCGGTGGGCAGCAGTACTTTTAACAATTTCATAATATCCGTATACGTGTAATCTCCCATGAGTAACATGTCTTTAAGTTCTCGGTGAAAACCTGCAGGGTCTTTATCATGACAGGGTACTAGTTTCTTCATTTCTAACAATTCCAACTTTGTTAAAGGTGTGTACACAAACACACGTTCCAAGGCATGATTGGCATTCATAACTGGGTGTACTTCTCGTAAAGGATTCTGCCTGTCAAAATGAAAATTTTTTCTTTCTGGGGGCGGAGCTGAAACATATTGTGGGCCTAAGAAAGTGTTATATCTGCGGCGTTGTTCTAGAATTATTTGAATTAACTTGGTACTTAGGCCTCTCCATCTATTCATAAGTAGTGCTTCTAATGTATCAGGTAAGGGACCTGGATCAGAATGTTGTTGTCTGTATAACGTGATGAGATGCTGAATCATGTATACACCAGCTAATTTCTGCTCGTCTGGGGAAAGGTTCAGAAATGTCTGTGCTACTGTATCATCATTGTATGTGCTAGGATTGTCAGCCCATAGTACTGCTGACCGGGCTAGTTCTTGTTCATCCATAGAATTGAGTACATGATACCCCATTCGTTCTTGAAGACTTTTATCGGTACCTTGAAACAGATATTCAGGAGAACTCGGTTTTGATATACCAGAGAGAAAAACTCTCTTGCTTTCTGGACGAATGCCTTTCCTAAGGTAATTTCCCTTACCCACATACGCTATCATTTCTTTAGCCGTGTCATGTTCTTCAGGTCCGTCCTCCTCGGAGGAGTCATTCCTGTCACTTTCTTTTTCTTTTTCTTGTTCTTTTTCGTATATTTCTATTACTGCTTTTCTGATTTTCTTGTACATACTTGCTATACAATTCAGTTTATCATGGTTTCCTTGGGCTATATTTTGACCCCACCTGTTTAGTGCTTCCATCTCTTCCTGGTCTACTCCAGGCCTGTCTCGTTCTCTTATTAAGCAATTTATGAAGAAACGTAATATACAACCTTGAGTGTCAACTTTCTGGTGAGCCAGGGCCTCCTTAATACTTTCAGGATTTTCCCCAGTCTGGATAAAATGATATATTCTATCTAGGTGTTCAGTCATTCCTGGGAATAACACTAGGTAATCTGAAACTTTTCGTAAACGTAGGGATGCTAACAACATTCTATCGTCTTTACCGGGTACTGGATCGTATCTGCAAATGGGAAGGGGATCTTTAAGCATGTTGAAACGTGGTGTTTGCGGTGTACGTTGCTTCATTATGTCCCTAAGGTTCAATCTGTGTGTTGGTGGCGGGGTCTGGAGACCTCCTGTCGCACCTCCTGTGGCGGAGGCTTGAAAATTGTGTGTCTGTGGAATCGGTATCTGTACCTGAACTTGTCTCTTATTAGGATCAGGCGCAATCGGATTTGGTATATTAATCTTAGATGTGGGAAGTGGTGGAGGTGGAGGAGCAGGTGGAGCAGGCTGTCGAACGGGTGAACTTTGTTGCGGCAATGGCTGGACATTGTCTCGGAGCGGGTTGTCACCTCCGTCACCGTCAGTAGGCAGTACGTTGGCACGTGGATTGGTGTAAGCGGGAACTACATCGTCTAGATAGGAAGCAAGGAATATGTCTCTGGTGGTCCTGTGACTTACTTTAGTCGGAACCAATGGCGGCGGCAGATCTTTCGGTATTTCTGAAGTGGCTTCAGGCAAACCCTCGGCCACAAAGTACATGCCATTTACAAGATTGTTTCGCATGCGGTCTACTTGTTCTGCTTTTACTCGGATCCCTTCATTAACTAATTCGTTTTCTCGGACTTTATCCGACTCTTCTCTATGTCTGTCTTCTTTTCGGAGTGCTTTTTCGGCACGTTTATGTGATTCTTTACGCCACAACTCTATGGCATCTTTCTGAGATTGTCTGGCTTTCTTTTTCCATAGCGCTTCTTCTACTTTCATGATGCACTCGGCATCCCATGTTCCTGTAACGGGCCATCTGTGTCTCTCTTCTAGGTGCTTGGTATAATCTGCCCATAAATCTAGATACAGTATGGCATCTAAGCCATGCTTATGGTACATAAAACTTCCAGGAGTGTCCCTAGGGGGAATAGGAATTTCTTCCTCTAGTATCCCTTTCCTAGTTCCTATCTGTCTTAATTTATTGAAAAACGGCATCTTGTTACTTAGTACTGGATACTCGATACTTGTTACTTACTCTGAACACAGCTAGTTACACAAAAACACAGTAATGTACATCAAACAATCACTCATACCACGACATTAATCACATGAAAACATTTTGAACACATATGACTACCCTTGACACTAGGGGCCCGATGTAGGTAAAATTGATTTACCGATTTTAAATTACCGAATTTTACCGATTCGGTAATTTAAAATCGGTAAATCAATGGGTCCGATATGTAGGTATTCCAGATGTGCTGGAATACCGAATCGGATGAATTCGGTATTTACCGATTCGGTAAATACCGAATCGGTAATGCCCATTCATTCCTATGGGCTTTGAAGCCCATAGGAATGAATGGACATTACCGATTCGGTATTTACCGAATCGGTAAATACCGAATTTCTCAAGGGTGCAGGGGGTGTCACTTTGACACCCTCTGGCACCCCCAAAACAGGCACGGGTGCCATGTGGCAGGCATACCTGCCCTAAGGGCAGGTCTGCCTGTCACATGGCATAGGTGTGCATGCACACATGTGCATGCACACCGGAATCGTTATTTTACCATCAAATAGGATTTGATGGTAAAATACCGATTCGTTAAGGCTCCTGGGACTCTGAAGAGTCCCACCTACATATGGGTGGCTCCGAATCGGTAAAACTACCGAATCGGTATTTTACCGATTCGGTAACTTTACCGAATCGGTAAAGTTACCGATTCTGTATTTTACAGAATCGGTAACTTTACCGAATCGGTAAAGTTACCGATTCTGTATTTTACAGAATCGGTAACTTTACCGAATCGGTAAAGTTACCGATTCGGTAAAATAGTGCACCTACATGTCAAATCATGTATACCGATCGGTAACGGCCGAAAATACCGATTTTCGGCCGTTACCGACCGACCTACATCGGGCCCTAGATGTACTGCTAAACAGCACAGATACACTGTCGAGAACAGTGCAAGAACTTGAATGCCTGATGTACTGCTAAACAGTACAGATACACTGTCTAAAACAGTGCAGACCGTGTTTGTGTACCCAAACCCGTCTTTACCGGATACATAATAATGCACCCGTCTAGATGCGTCCCCAGCAATGGTACTCACCGGGAAGCACGGAACAGAAGGCCTCGGAAAACTCGACTGGACTGGACCGGACTGGACTCGACTCGACTCGACACGTGAATACTTCGGAACTGGTGGGCCTCTTGACACCTCGGACCTTGCTTCTTTCGGCTAGGCTCTGGTCAGGATCCTCCGCACTCCTCACCGCCTCGTCTGGGTGCTGATCGCAGTCTCCGTCACCTCCGTAGGCCTGAGGGAGATACAGGAAATCCTGCGGGTACGCGTAATTGTCCGTCTTGACTTATGGCAGGGGGCAAAGGTTGCAATGCACCAACCGGCGCGTAAGGTGGGGGAGGGGTCCCTATTCGGGCGCCAAAATAATGTGGTAAATATTTAATTACCGTCCTAATTTCTATGCAGGTAAGTACTAAAAACAAAATAACTCAATCGGAAAGAAAGACGCAGAGTCTGTGGTGTTAGAGTTCTTAGGGGTTTTATTCCTTAAAAAGGAATGGTTCTTGAACCGGATATCGGGTTCCTGACACCACTGGGGTTCAGGAAGGGATAGAGCATACTTTATTGACAAGACATAACTTTTATACTTAAATCATATAATGGAAACCAATACAGTAGGCGTAACAGCTGAGAGAAACAAGATAAGAGCACACACGTGTTAGCAATACGTAATCAGAAGGCGTGAACTAGGCGTGAACTAGGCGTGAACATAGAGGTGTGTGCTAGAAACGTCACATGAAAGTGTCACAAGGGGGTGGGTACATAGCAGAATCTTGCAATGTCAGCAGAAATCTGAGATTTGGATGCGCGCGCAGCTGCATGACGTGTGATTGACGTGGAGCTGGAGGGTGCAGGGGACTTGACATTTACACTAGAGGAAAGAGACAGAAGTCTGGCATGTCAGATCAACTCGTTCCTATATCATATCTGATATCTGATGTTTGGGAACCATATTATCTAGAGGGAAAGGTCTCTTGGGCAGAGGCTATTCTATACTGACTGTGAGTGCGTGTATAAGCGTCTACGTGTCTGCATGAGATGCGAGGGGGCATGGGCCTTCCATGGTAACAGGAGCTATGAATTACTTGTACGGAGACAGTGAGGCCGGGCCCTTTGCTCTGCAGCTGGAAGGATGTTTACTTGAACTAGTAGGCAGGAATGTATTTTTGAGGAGCGGAGCAGATAATTTGAAGGTTGAATACAGTCTTGGCAGGCAACAGGCTGAGCTAAGCGCCGTTAGCCGCGCAGGGAGTAAGGCAGAGGTCACGGGTACAGAGGCAGGCCCAGGCTGAGGCATTCAGAGTCAGAAGGCAGAAAAAGGCTCGATGGCAGAATTTAGGGCCTACTTCGCCAGAGCTGAAAAACGTGTAAAGTACACCACAAAAAGACGTTGGCAAGGCATACTTAGGAACGGAATATTCAACCCATTCAGGGTGGATCTGAAAGAGGACATGTTAACGTTGGACGCAAATGTATTTGCGTCTTCATAGCTGGCACAGGAGGGAAGTTACATGCACTTTAAGCTTGTACATGGAGACGGTGGGGTACACGTTAGGGAACATTTCTTGACCATAAAATTTATATTTCCTCAACGCGACCGAGGGAAAGCAGCGCCTAACGAAGAGAAAGGGAGCCAAGCGGTGGATATTGTTTACTCCTCGAGGTGCTCGCCGGCATACCATCAGAGACTATTGTGGTTCACCTGACAACGGGCGATCGACGGAAGAAAGCGGCCATTCACCTACCACGGAGGGAGGACTCCAAGGTAAGAGTGTCTGCCTGCCGGAGTACGCCGATTAAACGTTAACTGGGTGTATCTGTTGAATGAACAAACAGACGAAGAAACGCAATAATATGCTAGCCGGTTGCTTGGTGTTCAAGTCCTCTGAATTGCAATTAAGTGCCCGCCGATCTTTAAATCGCTACACAAACCCGACTGAGGGTACTAGCAAAACTGAAGGATTTGAGGCGTAATCAACTGATACAGAGGGACGGAACAAAAACGGACTCGCTCTTACAAATATAACCTAAACGGTGCATATCCACTACTGGGGGATCGAACAAAAGAGAGAAATATCATGGACAGGCGGGATGCTAAAAGGAAGGAATTCATTGTCACCATGTTCAACAAACGTGATATGAACAAACCTATGGAAAGTAGCAAGGAACCGGAAAAAAACGACACGAAGGATAAACTCCGGCTTTGGGAGAAATTAAACAAAAAAGAGATAAACAAATCCTGGGAACTAATTTCCCTGCAAAAATATCTGGAAGTGGAGAGGGTGCCTCGTGGCTTACGAATACTAATAATGCCAAGCCAGCAGGATGTCACGAATGAATTACTCCAGGAGTGGAGTGAGCATACAATAAATTCCTCTTTGGGGTTGTTAAAAATACTGGTGAAACATATTGAGATAGCTCTTGAAAAAAATAAAGGAACAGCTATGAATACTGGAAAAAGAACTTGACACTCTCAAACTCAATACCGAAATGACAAAATTCAAGGAGGACCTAAACAAACAGATTGAAAAACATGAGGAGGAAGTAATATTGAGAAAGAAAACCAAGTTTGAGAGGGATGCCAATGATTATGCGCAAGGGCGCATATTCACATTTGCTCGCAAATATGACCCCTTCAGGCCACCAAAAGCTAATATAGCCAGTTCATCATCAAGCATGGCATCCCTGACATCAGCGGATTTAAGTGAGGATGATGCCAATCTAGACCCACAACAAAAGTTTTTTTTAGGGGATATGTGCCTGGTCCTATCACAGCAAAAATGGGAACAAAATCACGGGGCGTCAAGAAATACACGTGGTCGAACAAGGGGAAGGGGGAGATCCTGGCAACCAAGGTTCACAAAGCCCACACAAGGAGGGGCCAAAGGCGAAATGGCTACAAACGAAAAAGTTGGCACAGAGACCAGGCTAATGAAACAAAAGAGGGGGAAGTGAATGAGGAGCTTCAGATAATTAACCTCTCTGGAAAGGAAATCTCGGAAGCAGAAATTTCATTACTAAAGAAAGGAATCAATTTTTGTCCAACAGCGCGCATCGAGTTGGTGCAAATACGAATTGACCTATATCTCTACATTCGAAAAATTAAGCTTGCAAAATTCTTTGCCGAGAGAAAAAATAGACCCAAGATATCGAAATGTCAACCCAGACCTACATCCACCCTGCTAGCAAAGGAGTCGGAAGCATACTTAACAGTACTAAACTTAAATGCACAAGAGGGCCAGGAAATTAATTTGGGGACAGCTATATCACAGCTAGGAGCAGGAACCAGTGGCTTAAAGGCCAAATCTAAGTTCTACCCCCAGATAGCGCCCGGAAATAAAATAGACATGTTTCAGGAGGCGGTCATTCATGACCTATACAAAATCGACATGAAAACCAATGCCAAGGATAATCTATCTAAAAGTGAAAGAGAAGCCCTGACTTCATTACGGAATAATGAAACCTTTGAGCTTAAAGTAGCCGACAAGGGCGGAAACATAGTGTTATGGGACCGAAAACTATATATTGCGGAAGCTATGGACCAATTGAGTAATCCACACTACTATGAAAAACTGGAGAAAAATCCAATGGACAAAATAAAGAAGGAACTGGACAGGAAAATAGACCAATGGGAAAAGGATGAACTTTTGGATTTTGATGAGAAAAAATACCTGACAGTAGACTTCCCAAAAACAGCCACTGTATATTTCCTACCCAAGATCCATAAAGATGCCACCAAACCACCAGGGAGACCGATCGTGTCGGCCAACGGTTCTTTGCTAGAACCTTTATCAAATTTCATTGACTTTTATCTAAATCCACATGTAAAACTTCTGAAGTCATACATAAAGGATACTACTGACTTCCTGTGTAATCTGAAACAAATAGAGTGGCAACCAGACTTCATTATGATCACAATGGATGTGATCTCGTTATATACAAACATTGATAATGATATGGGCCTCAAAGCATCGCGTGTATTTAACAAGGACCCCCTGAAGGTTCGGATACAATAGTTCCTAGGCCAGGGAAATAAACTGTATGACAAAAAACAACCTAGGCAACCCACACTTAAACAATGTAATGTACTTAAGGACAAATGGCTACAATTACTTAGGAAAATATATGTCTTTTATTTTAAATCTTGTAAAAACACAACATATGAAATAAATGAAAAGGAAAACATTAAACATCAATAAAATCATGTATCATACAATGGAATTAAGAAATTCATACATTTGTGACAGTTAATAACAACATATATGAGATAAGTTAAAAAACTGAAAGTGGCAAATTGAGTCTCTACGCGCGTTTCGGCGAACCAGCGCCTTCTTCTGGAGTAGCCACACAAGCTCTAAAAAGAGATACATTTAAAGAGGTATATTAGTTATACATCCTTTGAAATGTGTAAACAGAAACATATATCATTCCATGTCCTAACATTGTAGCCAATATGCCTTATCTCTAATTCAAGGTATTTATATATCTTTTCATTTCCTCGTATCATCTACAGATTCATTCTGACAATCAGGTGTTTCTCGAGTCCATCTGTTGCTCAATTTAAATTATCTGGCTATATAACATTGTAAATATCATGGATATTTTATAAATTTATTTCTTTGCACAGATCCCTATTTTTATATTGATTGGTAGATGTTTAATCCTAGTTATTCACATTTTTTCTCTAACTCATTGTTCAGTGATTGAATTAGCTCTTCCATAGATAGGTAATACTCACAAGAAATATCCAAAATTTACATCACTGGTTGATAGGATGCTCAGTTGATGTCCAGATATGTTCTGGTTAAATGATGTATTTTAGATGCTTTTTTTGCACCAGAGAGAGGGAAAAAAATAGATAGAAAAAGCGATCCTTTCAGTTATTTTAACCAGTACTGGCAGCCTAAGCCAATTGAATGTAATTAAATAGCTTTTTTCTAAAATTACCTTATATTTTGTGACCTGATTTGGTACATCCCGCCTGCCGGATAGCTCTTATGGATAAGTATAGTTTAATTCTTCAAGCTTCGTTGATATTTGTCGATTTATCGTTTTATTTAAAAGATCTCCCTGCCTATTTGGTATAGCGGGGGAATTTTTTTTTTTTAATAAAGACAGTATCAGGGTCACGTGGTTGATTTTAGTTCTCTGTTTATCATCAAGACTTAAATAAAGTTGACACATCTTACCCGAGATATTCGGCAGAGCTCTTAAAGACGAAGGGTTAAAAAGATCTCCCTGTCGAAACATAAAATTGGCTAATATAAACAGTTTTGTTGCGTTAATAGAATTTTACAGATAATATTTCAGGGTTGTATTTTGCCTTATTTTAATTTATGTCAGGAGTGAGCTTACCTTAGAATTAAGGAGAGATGTTCAAAAACGGAAGGTTGTTTTAGATGCTCCAAGGATATATGTTAGTTTCGTTTAAAAGATCTCCCTGCCTATTCAAATAAACAAAAATAATTCAGGGAAATTATAGCGGTTCTGTGCTTGTTTTTCTAATATTTCAGAACAGTTTTGTTTGAAGAAAACGGGATGTCTTACCCGAGTGGTTCGGCAGAGCTCGATGTAAATAGTAGAACGGGTGTCCCTGTCTGTAAGACACAATGGTAGTTGATAGGGATAAATATGGAGCAATTGAAACTCAGTAGAGGTTCAAAATTGTGGAATCGATTCCTATTTATTTACCGAGCTGACGGGGGCATTCTTTACCTGAAAATAGCTGCAGGGCTCTAAATGTCCGGCGGCGGGATGGCAGTAAAGGATGGCGGCTCGACAGCAGCGAGTGGCGGCTCGTTTGCAGATTTACTCGGTGAAAGTGACTGATTTACGCTAGGTCTATATAGCGTGAGTTAATTGGGTTAAAAGGAATTCACCTGTGAGAATAGCCTTTGTGTGAAAACCGAGATAGGACTATTCCTGAATCGGGAATAGACATGGAAAACAGATCTTTCAGTGAGGTATCAATTCTATGGTATCTGTAAGAATGTGTGGGAAGCTTTTTCGGGAAGGATTCCAAATTAAATTATTTTAACAATATATAGAAGTAAATCAGATTTAGCGATTCATTTATATATTTATAAAGAATTTAGTTGAGTAAAATGACTCCACTTGTGCAAATAGTCTCTGTGTAAAAATCGAGGTAGGACTATTTCTGAATCCGGAATGGACATGGAAAACACATACTTTTGCGAGGGATCCATTCCTATGGTGCATACAAAAAGGTATATAGATGTTTTTTAGCAAAAATACAAATTAGTTTATTTTAACAATTTATTAAAGTGCATCAAAATTAATGGTTGAATTATATATTTATAGGGGTCTTATTTAAAATTTTTAAGAGGCATGAATGAATCTCTGATGGTCTATGATGGTCTATGTCTCTATTCAAAAGACATGCGATGTATTCAGCCTAGAGATCCAATCAAATTAAAAATCTATTACAATTATTGCTTATTTTTTAGCGATTTGTAAGAAAATTAATTAACAAATTTATTAGGCCTTTTGTTAAAGTTTTGTTGAATTTAATAATAGAAAGCAGAAAAATAAATATGTAATTTATTTTTATGATTCCCTTTGGTGAAGCAGTATTGAAATTAATTTTAATCGGGCTTCTAGTGTGTTTTCTAGATCTCATGGGGGATATTTTATAAGTTATTTATTTATATATTTGAGGGGGAAGGGGCAGAATAAACAGCAGGTGGAATTGAAAGTAATTTAGGTGTCCAATGTTTTTACAGAATTGCATGTTCCCAGGGGATTTCACTGTTTAAGCCTTGGCTGAACGTGTTAAAAACAAAAATCCAAAAAACTTCTCTTTTTTTTACGTATTGCTGTTCCTCCTTTAGATTCGAGGGTATGGATTCTCTCTAAGATTCTCCATTTAAATTCTTCTTGGGTGTGTCCTTTCTCTATGAAATGCTTCACCATTGGGCAGGCTAACTTCTTGGTCCTTATCGCTGAGTGATGCTCACTGAGACGTGTCTGTATCATACGTGATGTTTCACCCACATAGCCCAACAAACATGGGCACTGTATGAAATAGATCACATTGGATGATCGACAGTTCCACATTTCTTTAGCTGTTGTTTTGTGACCATTGTGAGTGAATTCTTCTCCTCTTATAATGTTATTACAAGAAGAACAAGATGAACAGGGATATGTCCCTTTCATTGGGTTATTTGTCAGGATGGATCTCTGAGACAATTGTTCTGAATTCGTATTGTTACTGAATCTAGAATGAACAATATATTCCTTGATGTTTTTGTTCCGTTTATGGGCAAACAGGGGTTTTGAGAGTTTCTGTTCTGTGGAACAGTTACTGTTTAAGATATGCCAGTTTGAGTTGATTATTTGTTTAACTTTTGTGTTCAATGTGGAATGTTTAGTGATGCATACTAGTTGGTCATTAGTATTGGGAGGTTTTGTTTTTAATAGGCTGTCACGGTCATAATATCTTGCTCTTTTATAGGAGCTCCTGATTAATCTGTGGGGATAGCCTCTCTCAATGAATTTAGTTCTCATTGTTAGGGCCTGTCTGTCAAAGTCTGCTAAATCTGTGCAGTTTCTTCTTACTCTTAAGAATTGAGAAAAAGGAATACTATCCTTTTGTGTGGTTGGGTGGAAGCTATGGTAATGTAAAAGGGTATTCCTTGCGGTGGGTTTTATATGAAGATCCACTTTCAGGATGCCTGTATCATTTATTATTTCGATGTCAAGGAATTCAACTCTTTCATTGCTAATTTTGGAAGTGAAATGTAAATTGGTGTTTGCTTCATTAATCCACAGGATAAATTCATCCAGGGATTGTCTCCCATCGGTCCAGATAAAAAAGATGTTGTCAATATATCTGGACCAATGGGAGATAGATTCAAAAAAAGGAGCAATTTCATTGTGGATGAATTCATCCTCAAAAGCAGCCATGAAGATATTAGCTATTGATGGGGCTACTGACGCGCCCATACTAACGCCTTTGATTTGGCGATATAGATGGTTACCAAATTCAAAAATATTTTCGGTTAAAACAATCTCTAGACATTCCAATAGAAATGTTTTGGGACAAGGGATATTATGTAGGTCAATGAACCATTCTGTTGTTCGTATTGCATCAGTTAGGGGGATGTTGCTGTATAGGGACTCTACGTCCATTGTTACTAACAGGTCTGTGTTGCAATTGAAAATTAGTCCTTCTGTTTTTCTTATCATATCGCCTGTATCGCGTATATATGACGTAATTTTTGGAACATAAGGACGCAAGTAGTTGTCCACAAATTTTGATAGTGGCTCTGTTGCGGTGCCAATTGTAGAAACAATGGGTCGATATGGAGGGTTGTTAAGGTTCTTATGTATCTTGGGAAGCCCATATATACATGCAGTTTTTCCCTCGTTGTAGTTCAGAAAGTCATATTCTTTATTGTTGATAAAACCATTTTCTAGGGCAGTAGTAGTAAGAGAGGAGTTTTTTTTGGATAAGTTCAGAGTAGAATAAGATTTAATGGGTTTGTAGAAGGTTGGGTCATCTAGCATGCTAAGCATATTTTTTTCATATTCGGATGTATCGATGATTACTATGCCACCTCCTTTGTCGCATCCCTTGAATGTGAGATCTTTGTTAGATGAAAGAGACAATAATGCTTTATGTTCTTCTCTTTCCAAATTATGTATCGGTTTAGGGATAAATTTGAGCGCCTGGTGTAATTTCTTTAGGACGACAAATTCAAAAGTGGCTACTTCAGGTCCTACCTGTTCCAGGGATGGACTAAAGGTCGATGGTAAGCAAAGAGGTTTAATCAATGGTTGTTCTTCATCTGTTGTTATATTAGAGAAGAACTTTTTAAGGCGGATTTTACGGAGGAAAGAAATTATGTCGCAATAGAGTTCAAATAGGTTGGCAGTAGAATGGGGGACGTATGATAAACCTTTGGAGAGTAGTTTAATGCTGTGATTATCCAAATCGTTTTTAGTGAGATTGAAAATTGGAATCACATTCCGGGTTTCCAATACTGTCTGTTCCGCGTTTCGCGGATAAACTGTGGTTCTTCCTGGTGCTGATGATGTTGAGGCTGATAATTGCCTCTCGGTTGGCCCTGGAAATGTACTCTTGGGCGTCCCCGATTCCCCCCTCGGTTCCCTAAAAAAGGGGGCTGTCTTCGATTGCCTCTATTCTGGGTTTGATTATAGTTAGAGTCTGGGTCATAATAACCATCAACACTTTCATTCTCTGAGTCAGATGTTTCTGAGAATGTGTTGACACGTTGTTGTTGTTGTTGTTGGTCTCTTGTTTCTGTGTTATAATGGTTTTGCTGATAGAAATCAGGTTTAAGGTAGGGGTAAGTATTTTCGATCGTGGCGAATCGTTTATCTTTGAGTAATTTATCATTTTTTCTTTTATCTAGATAGTTTTTAAACGATTCAAGCTCTTTATTGCACTCTTCAATCTTTTTAATGGCTTCCTCTCTATTCCCCATCTTTTTAATTTTATCTTCTAAATTTTCGACTTCAGTTCTTACTTCTGCGGCTAATTCTTTTGCTGTTTCCACTATTAGCATCATTAAGTCTCTAGAGCATCTGCTCGCGATTCGGCTCCATTTGTCCAGGAAGGCCTTAGAGTGAACAAAGAGGCCTGGAATATTTCTAACTCTCAAACCCATTGGAATGATGCCGAGCCTTAAGTATGCCAGCATGAATTCCCCATGGGCCTCAATTCTTTTTAATTTCTTTTTCAGTTCTAATAGTTTTTTGTGTCGTCATTATGGAGATTAGAATTTGTTGTGGCGGCACCAAAAGATGTTGATATTCCGACTAATGTTTCAAATTCCTCATCTGTAAATCCAAATGTTTTTTGGAGAGCCATAGTATTAACAGCTGGAGAGGTATTTGAGGATAAGAAGGTGACCTAAATGATGGTCTGATAAAACAAGGAAATGAAAAGTTGTTCTAGTGATAGATTTTTTTATATATAAGAGGAGAACAGCCCTACACAGACAAGCTGTGGGAAAATTGCGTGTATTTAACAAGGACCCCCTGAAGGTTCGGATACAATAGTTCCTAGGCCAGGGAAATAAACTGTATGACAAAAAACAACCTAGGCAACCCACACTTAAACAATGTAATGTACTTAAGGACAAATGGCTACAATTACTTAGGAAAATATATGTCTTTTATTTTAAATCTTGTAAAAACACAACATATGAAATAAATGAAAAGGAAAACATTAAACATCAATAAAATCGTGTATCATACAATGGAATTAAGAAATTCATACATTTGTGACAGTTAATAACAACATATATGAGATAAGTTAAAAAACTGAAAGTGGCAAATTGAGTCTCTACGCGCGTTTCGGCGAACCAGCGCCTTCTTCTGGAGTAGCCACACAAGCTCTAAAAAGAGATACATTTCAAGAGGTATATTAGTTATACATCCTTTGAAATGTGTAAACAGAAACATATATCATTCTATGTCCTAACATTGTAGCCAATATGCCTTATCTCTAATTCAAGGTATTTATATATCTTTTCATTTCCTCGTATCATCTACAGATTCATTCTGACAATCAGGTGTTTCTCGAGTCCATCTGTTGCTCAATTTAAATTATCTGGCTATATAACATTGTAAATATCATGGATATTTTATAAATTTATTTCTTTGCACAGATCCCTATTTTTATATTGATTGGTAGATGTTTAATCCTAGTTATTCACATTTTTTCTCTAACTCATTGTTCAGTGATTGAATTAGCTCTTCCATAGATAGGTAATACTCACAAGAAATATCCAAAATTTACATCACTGGTTGATAGGATGCTCAGTTGATGTCCAGATATGTTCTGGTTAAATGATGTATTTTAGATGCTTTTTTTGCACCAGAGAGAGGGAAAAAAATAGATAGAAAAAGCGATCCTTTCAGTTATTTTAACCAGTACTGGCAGCCTAAGCCAATTGAATGTAATTAAATAGCTTTTTTCTAAAATTACCTTATATTTTGTGACCTGATTTGGTACATCCCGCCTGCCGGATAGCTCTTATGGATAAGTATAGTTTAATTCTTCAAGCTTCGTTGATATTTGTCGATTTATCGTTTTATTTAAAAGATCTCCCTGCCTATTTGGTATAGCGGGGGAAAAAAATAATTTTTAATAAAGACAGTATCAGGGTCACATGGTTGATTTTAGTTCTCTGTTTATCATCAAGACTTAAATAAAGTTGACACATCTTACCCGAGATATTCGGCAGAGCTCTTAAAGACGAAGGGTTAAAAAGATCTCCCTGTCGAAACATAAAATTGGCTAATATAAACAGTTTTGTTGCGTTAATAGAATTTTACAGATAATATTTCAGGGTTGCATTTTGCCTTATTTTAATTTATGTCAGGAGTGAGCTTACCTTAGAATTAAGGAGAGATGTTCAAAAACGGAAGGTTGTTTTAGATGCTCCAAGGATATATGTTAGTTTTGTTTAAAAGATCTCCCTGCCTATTCAAATAAACAAAAATAATTCAGGGAAATTATAGCGGTTCTGTGCTTGTTTTTCTAATATTTCAGAACAGTTTTGTTTGAAGAAAACGGGATGTCTTACCCGAGTGGTTCGGCAGAGCTCGATGTAAATAGTAGAACGGGTGTCCCTGTCTGTAAGACACAATGGTAGTTGATAGGGATAAATATGGAGCAATTGAAACTCAGTAGAGGTTCAAAATTGTGGAATCGATTCCTATTTATTTACCGAGCTGACGGGGGCATTCTTTACCTGAAAATAGCTGCAGGGCTCTAAATCATAACAACATGCTATTAGAAATGATCCAATACTTGCTGTGTAACAATGTTTTTATGTTCGGTGACACACTGTACAAACAGAAAAATGGAGCCGCCATGGGCTTTTCCTTTAGCCCCAACTATGCCTGTACCGCCATGGGATGGTGGGAGGAAACAACGGCATGGGATGAGAGTCTTCAAACATTCACACAGCACATCATAGTCTGGAAAAGATTCATAGACGATTTGTTCATCGTGTGGAATGGCGGAAGGGAAAAATTCTTACAATATTTCCAAATACTAAACAGTAGTACACCGGGCATAAAGTTTACCCATAACATCAGCCAGGGCAAAGCGGTCTTCTTGGACACGGAAGTGTACATTAAAAACAACCAAGTTGAAACGACCCTCCACCGCAAAAGCACTGCAACCAATGCAACATTGGAGGCCACCAGCTTCCATCAGCAATCTCTCATATCAAGTATTCCTTATGGGGAATTTTTGCGTCTAAGGAGAATCTGCAGTGAAGAACAAGAGTGGCAAAAACAGAGCAAAAGCGCCATGCAACGCTTCCACAAAAGACAATATAACCAACGGGCTACAAAACAATGTTGGGAAAGAGCAAATCAAACTGCAAGAGCAGATTGTCTGATGCCAAAGGAAACCCAAATTTCAACAGGGGATGAACCAATCAGATTTATTACAGACTATAGTAAAGAAACTAAACAACTAAATCAAATCTTGAAAAGAAATTGGAAGCTTTTACAGTTGGACCCAGTGATAGGTGAAAGAATGGGTAACCACCCCACGATAACGTACAGGAGGGCCAAAAACCTCCAGGACCAACTTGTCCACAGTCATTTCCAACCTTCTGTGAAAAAGAAGCAATGGTTACAAACTAAGGGCTTTGTAAAATGCTACAACTGCAAAATTTGCGAAATTGCAAAACCGACAACAGAAATACTCATGCCAAACAATAAAATCTGGAAAATCAAGGAATGTATCACATGCAACAGCAAATACACCATATATATGATCGAGTGCCCATGCAAGTTAAGGTACATAGGCAGCACAATCTGCGAATTAAAAAAGCGCATATTGGAACATGTTCGGGCCACTGTACACAGGGACAGAGGCAATGCAGTTGCTAAGCATATGGAACTGAGCCATGATGGAGACTGGAAACAACTACGTTTTTGGGGCATTGAAACCATGAGCCTCTCAGTAAGGGGTGGCCACAATGAAAAGTTTCTTCGACGCAAGGAGTCAAAGCACATCTTGAGCTTCAGAACTATGACCCCGTTTGGGCTCAACCAATCGGAGGAATTGTACATACACTTGTAAAAATGAACTTGTAAAAATGAACTATTGAACCTTCCTGTACCATCCTGCCTGCCATAAGTTATTTTAACCCTATTTGTCCCCCTTGATTTTTTCACTACCCCACATTTTCTCACTTTGGTAAAAAGCTCACTATAAGAAATCCACTGCCCTGCAACCCAAATGTTGATATGCCCACTAGAGGGCGGCACTGGTTGTAAACTAATGAAAAATGGAAATTGCAGGCGAAGCAGAGATTAGCCCACTGGAGGGCGGTATTTTTGTTTGTTTAAAATTTGCTTAAAAATGTTTAAATTGACAAATTGATTCATGATGCGGACAATATGCAACGCCTGAATGAAGAAAACCCATTGTACAAATCCCCGAGTGTCCTTTAAATGGTTAACATTGATAATGAAGGTAATCAGGAGACTACCAGTCCCAGAATACCCAGCACTTGTGGGAGGGACCCAGTGACCCAGGGGGCGTAACTTTAACATTGTGTTTGTCTTTCAAAAATGTGAGCTCCACGCACAAAACTGACTGTGATCAAGACAGCGGACGCTGTCGAAACGCGTTGGTTGTTTTTTGTTATTTGACCCCCCAATGGATTTATGAAAATAAATACGGAACTTTCACTGAAGTAAGCGATCAATTGCCGTTTTTTCTGCGACTCCACCCATCCCCGGGATCGGGGAAAACCTGTTGTGAAAAAAGAATATATATACATATGTATATATATATATATATATATATATATATATATATATATATATATATATATATATATATATATATATATATATATATATATATATACATATATTACCTACTGGTGGTCGCCAGTAGGTAGTTATAGTTAGGACCTAGTTTCCATAGGAAATCGGCAACATTCTATTGAGAATAACTTTGGCGCTGGTGGACGAACCTTTGCTAATTTCTCAAAGAAGTTGGCCTGCTCCGCTCCACTCCTTCCCTGAAAGTTTGGGGGGTATTCGTCAAGTGGGGGCTGAGATAAAAGGGGGGTCCCAAAACATGTTTTCCCCATGTTATTTTCCGTAGGACGTTTAGACACGGCTACAGCTCGAACGGCTGAATGGATTTATAAAAAATTTGGTAGAGAGGTAGAGTCCGGCTCGCAGATTCCGCTTTTCTTTGAATGGTGTAAATCTGTTCAGTAGTTGCTGAGAAATATTAACTTTGAAAAAATATATATTGGGCTACATTGGGCTATATATATGTTAGAGCCCAAATGTAGCCCAATGTAGCCCAATGTAGCCCAAAGATGGCCACCAGAGACAAAAAAAACAAATGTAGCCCAAATATCAGCCAGATGTAGCCCAACTATAGCCCAATGACAGAATGTCCCAGAGTGTTCTAAAGAACAACTAGAGTGCTAACACTCTTACTTATGACAAAAGTATGGCACACCTGAAGTCATCTTGATTGGAATAAAGTGTTAACACTTAAAACATTTAATTTGCAAAGGAACAAAATGAGGGGGTTCATTTTGCCATAGAAATTATGATTAGTGCTGAAGAAAGAAAAATTAGGGCACATTTTGAGTGACTTCTCAAATCCTCTTATATTTCATTAAAAAAATTCTGATAGAGGAGGAGCCAAGATGGCGACCTGAATGGAAGCTCGATTCCCGGCTCCGCAAGCTAGTGCGTTCTGCACCCACATCCTGCTCGCAAATCCGTGATTGAACAGCCGCGGAATGTAGCCACGACCGCACTGATACTCTGGGTGTTCCTCCAGAGTCCCTGCCTGCCGGATTCCTGAAGATAGCGCCGTGCCGGGCACTGGGCTCCACGGCCGCGCTCTGAGACCGGCGCCGCTCCCTGCCGTCGCGGACCCTCAGGACGGCTGCCGCTTGCTGATACCCTGGGAATGCGATCTTCCCTGTTTCTTGGAGCCGGTACTGGGGGCTTGGGACGAAATATCAGCGTTGCACCCGAGAGCCCCGTCTCGGCGGGCCGAAGTGTTGAGGAGCGGTGTTTGCTTCCGTTCTCGCTCCCTTGGCCGACGCTGTAGCTGACCCGCGGCGGCCATTGGGCGGGTCGCCCTACGACTTGTCCCCTGCTTGCTGTGAGGCGGTGGTGTCCCCCCCCGTGCACCCCTCCTGTTTCGCTTGACTCCCACGACTAGCCCTAAGCTCCCTGGGTCCGATTTGACTTCATCCTGGTGTGCAGCCCCCCCCCCTGGACGACCGAAATGGCGGCTGCCTCTTCCACAGCGCCGATGGTGAACTCGCCCCCTGGTATCATCTCGCTGCCCGACGGTAAACTGGAGGCTCCGTTGCAACACCCGCCGAGTAAGGAGCGACAGCCTAACGCTCAGAGGGAGCTGACATGCCGGGATATTGTGGATGCGCTCGTCGAACTTAGGGCGGAATGGCGGACACTCTCTGTACGGCTTGGGGACCGGATGGACGGAGCGGCGCAACAGCTGAAGCGGGACTGTGTGGCTGATCCTTGGCACGGTGTGAGATCGACCTTCCCAGCTGACACGGACACGGAGGAGAATGCAGAGCCGGCCGCTGCGGGTGAGGTGGCGGTTGTTTCCCGACACTGCGATTCCAGCACAGGACAGCACGGGGACTTTGATGGGGATACATTGTTGCAGTTCTCTGCGGAACTTGGAACTTTGTTTCTAGGATTGGTGTTGTGCTCCCGACCTTCACTGCCGCTACATATGTATCCCCTTGCATTTACTGCCTCCCGAGTGCCCTTTCTCCAGCTTTGGCCCGGATTTCAAATTTGGTATGCGGGGATACTTTTTCTGCTTGTTTGCTGCTCGGCTACTGCTGCTGGACGTCCATCTTGCCCCTTCTTCCCTCCTCCTCATCGGCGGCGGCCATTTTGCTTTCAGGTACTATGTGGAACTGGCCCCCCTCGGTTGCCGGGTCTGGGGGGACTCTCGCGCTCTGGCCAGGGCTGATATACTGAGCTTTGTGACCGGGACTGAAAGGTTGGCGGGGACTCGGAACGGAACACTTGCGAATATATGTTGAAATGTGCGACTTTATATGCCTCGCCCGTCTCATATTTTACCGAGGTTGCAACTGCTTTCTAGAATTTCCGGGGTGGTGGTGGATTGCATGGCGGGACTGTCCGGTAATATTTACAACTAGGTTTTACTTAATGTGATGGATACAGTGGCGGGCGGTGGTGGGTTGGGACTGTTTCGGTTTCCTTTGCCTGTTTCCTCAGAATTGCTCCTCCTCTCCTACATGACGCTGATTGTTTACTCCGCAAGGCGTTAGGGTTGCAGATGGCTGGGAGTCCGGGAGATCGGCGACTGGGTGGGCTCCTCCCCGCCTCCTTCTTTTGGGAGTGGTAGATTAGCTTGTCCTTTTCTCCCTCCCTATAGTCAAAAGTGAAATTTTCTTTCTTTTCATCTCTTTCTTCCTCCTTTTGGCGTTTCTTGCTGTCTCCTTTCCTTTCTTCCGACTTCTCTTCTTCCTAAATTTCGGGTTTATAGGGCGACAGGCACGCTGCTAGAGGGGGGGTAGGCCATAGCCTCTGCATGTGTGTAGGGTGGGGGGTTATACTTCCTTTTTGTTAGTTTCTATGGGACCTGTTTTATTCCTCTATGATTTCACCTTTTTGCCCATGGTAGGGAGTGCTGGGTGTTGGGTGGCAGTGGTAATGTGACTGGGTTATAGGCGCTACTCTGTAGCATGGATATTGTGTAACCATCCTGCCTGGCGGGGACTTGATTGTTGATACGCGAATTGCTTGCTATAGTTGCTAATGTCGTGTCCCACCTACATGGACCTTGTTCTTATTTTTTATTTTATTAGTACGGAACACTACGGCCTGTGCGATAGTTGCATAACAAAAAACTTTAAAATTTAACCTTCATTCATCCTGTGCCACGGTGCTGCGATATCCTCCAGTTTTTCTTCCTTTCAATGTTTGCGGTTCTGATGCAGTACTGTGTCGCCATAATGTAAGCTGTAGTGCTCAACTGAGTGTTCGTGGCCGGCCGGATGGTTGTAGGCCCGTATTTGTTAATTTTCCTCGTGCACAATAAAGGTTTTCAAAAATTTTAAAAAAAAATCATAATAATTCTGATATGCAGTCTCCCAAGATGGCCACCAGAGACAAAAGAGCCCAAATGTAGCCCAAATATCAGCCAGATGTAGCCCAACTATAGCCCAATGACAGAATGTCCCAGAGTGTTCTAAAGAACAACTAGAACGCTAACAGTCTTACTTATGACAAAAGTATGAAACACCTGAAGTCATCTTGATTGGAATAAAGTGGTAACCCTTAATACATTTAATTTGAAAAGGAACAAAATGAGGGGTTTCATTTTGCCATAGAAATTATATATATATATATATATATATATATATATATATATATATATTCAATGAAAAAACCATAGGTTATAGACCATATATAGTTAGGAATTCGCATTTACAAAACCTTATTTTACTCGCACAAAACCATTGAAATTCCATATATAGTTAGTTGCACTAACTATATATCGCGCACCCGCAATCCACTGCTGATGATGTCACATATTACATCATTCATGACATGGTCAGTGACATCACTGATGACATCACTGATGACATCTCAAATGACATCACTGATGACATCTCAAATGACATCACTGATGACATCACTGATGACATCTCATTTGACATTACTGATCACATCACTGATGATATCATTCATGTGATAATACGATGAACCTCTTCAGACTCTAATATAACATTAGATACAATCAGTGTAAACAGACACTCACAGACTGTCACTCATCCATGGAGTTACTCACACACCTAGTCAGTCATGCAAAGAATCAATCACACCTCCATTTCCTCAACTATACAGTTATACAAACTTTACTTATTCAAACATATACTAACACATATTTACTCTCTTATACAATCCCTGGTACAAGTTCACAATGATCCATACAGCCACTCACACATTCACTGGCTCTTATGCACAGTTATTTATATATGTCAACTCTCACATGGACTGTGTTTTACATATGTACTTACTTTGACATGTAGCACTGAGATATCCATTCACTCACCAATACGCTCATGCACACAGTCAACCGCCCATACATCTGTTTCCACATGCACTTTTGAAACCATACATCTAGTGAATCACTGCTCACACATCTATGCACAGAGTCATACACCTCCCAGCCACCCACACACACACACACTCAGTCTCCCATACAAATACTTGG
Organism: Lissotriton vulgaris; assembly: GCF_964263255.1. Lineage (NCBI taxonomy): Eukaryota > Metazoa > Chordata > Amphibia > Caudata > Salamandridae > Lissotriton > Lissotriton vulgaris. Next base: position 73,770 of record NW_028247141.1, read on the forward strand.
GCAACCGATCAATAACCCATATAGTTACTCATATAGCTACTTATCAACACATACAACAGTTTACAGAACAACAGACATAATGATGCACAAATTAAGACAGTTTAGTCACTAACCCATGCACTCAGTGAGACACATTTAATCACTCACTCGTACAGTCAGTCATACACCTAATAAATCCTTCATCCAGACACTTATACATCCACTCATTCTTCAATATGTAAGACATATTTTAACTTTACAGAAACATACAGTCACTGGATGTTGTCATCAGTGATGTCATCAGTGATGTCATTTGAGATGTCATCAGTGATGTCATCAGTGATGTCACTGACCATGTCATGAATGATGTAATATGTGACATCATCAGCAGTGGATTGCGGGTGCGCGATATATAGTTAGTGCAACTAACTATATATGGAATTTCAATGGTTTTGTGCGAGTAAAATAAGGTTTTGTAAATGCGAATTCCTAACTATATATGGTCTATAACCTATGGTTTTTTCATTGAATTTCAATGGTTTTTTAAAAGCAAATTTCTAACTATATATGGTCTATAACCTATGGTTTTTTCAGTGAATTTCATTGGTTTTTTAAAAGCTAACATCTGTAGCTGTAAAATGTATTATTCTTTAAATCCCAAAATATATATAGATATTTATTGATAATTTTTTTTAAATATTTTTTTCTTCGCTTCTAGTTCGCGAACCGGGAAGCTTTCCGTTAGCTCATGTTGATGCCGCGATCTAGTCCGCGAACCGGTCAACGTTACGTTAGCGGAACAGTGACGCGTCGCGGAAGCGCGACATATCACGTTATCGCGTAATGCGTCTAATGACGCGTCGCGTTAACGCAACCGGAAGTGCTCCGGACCGCGAACCGGAAGCGATGTGGGACGCGGCGCGCGCCGCGTAACGTAAGCGGAACAGGTCATGTGACTTGTTTATCAAACTTCTCATTGGTTCATTTCACTTTTGGTTTCCAAATGATGTATGACTAGGTCATGTGACCTAAAAATAACACTTTTCATTGGCTCAGAACTTTTGTTTTCCCCAAATCATGTAAACCCCTCCTTATTTCCTCACTCTGACTTTCATCTTGGTGAGAGAAAGACCATTTATCTGAAGATCCACAATGGCTTCCATTCTTGCTGCAGCTGGTGGACCCCCACCACCACCTCCACCTCCTCATAAGAAGAGAGGACCACCTAGTCAAATTCTGACTAACAGAGAGGAGGAAGATGAGGAAGAAGAAGAAGAGGAGAGAGAGGGACAACAATTTGTTGATGAGTTGCCCCGGGTTTCTAAACGAAAATCCAGTTTTATCTGGCAGTTTTTCACCATCCCTCCTGGAACCAAGAAAGTGAATGCAAAATATGCCACCTGCCTCATCTGTGACTACAGATTGTCGAGAGGCACAGAAAAGAAGTACAGTATGGGGAACTATACAATGCATCGTCACATGAGCAGGTGGCATCCCAATAACTACAGCCGGGCTGAATTAAGGGATCTTGTAGACAATCCGACGGCAACTCCTGTGGCAAGATCTACATCCACATTGTCTTTGACGGGAAGAGAGGCACAAGAGACTGTGCCAAACATCCAACCTAACTTTCAGCACATAAAGTTAACTTGTGTTTACTGTGGTGAAATGCTGTCCTATGGCAACATGAGCATCAACCTCATGAACATTGCATATGAAAATCATGACTGCCCTAATGCACCCAAAAAGTAATTTTCGTTTTTTTGCTCCAGTTGAGCCGTTTTGAAAGCCTGTTTTTTGTTGTCTCCCCTCCATAAAAAAAACAAAAAAAACATAAAACAGTTCTAAAAATACAAAAAAATCAAAAAATGTTCAAAAAATAAAAAAAAATATAAAACAACAAAAACAAAAAAAAACAGTTCTTTTCAGAACTACCCCCCCTTTCAAACAAAATTGCTAGAATGTTTATCACTCTGGCAAGCTCTATTTCTTTTGGTTCGCTTCAAGTTCGCTGACCGGTTCGCGAACTTTAAGCGAACTAAAAAAATATTTTTTTAAAAAAAAGAAGAGTTAGTATAAGGGAAGTAAACAGAGAATAATGTAAAAAGAAAGACAGCTAGAGAGAGTAAATGAGAGATACTGTCAATGACATCATCAGCAGTGCATTGCGGGTAAAAAGAGTGGAAAACATTTACCTTATAATTCTTGTTACCTTTTTTAAATATTTTTTCATACTTTCAATCTGTAAAACAAAGAACAAACATTTCAAAAAATATTAAAACATGTATTTAAAAATTAGAAAAGACAAGGGAAAAGGTTCAAAAACAAACAGTTTTTCAACAACTTTGACATTTACAGAAGTCTCTGCTTCTCTACGTCCCCTACACAATCCTAAAGATTTATATTCGAAAGAAACTGTATCTTGATATTGCTGAACTGAGGCCTATTTTGGAACATGATGTTTTTCTTGCACTGCTAATGTCTCACAATAGTGATGCAATAGCAGCGCAAAAAAGATGTAAAGTCATAATAAAATTGTGTCTAACATTGTAAATGATTGTTTTAGGATGCAAATAAGATGTGTGCTTTCAAGAGCTTTCTTTGAGGTGAGGCCTCTTTTTTTTATAAAAAAAAAAACACTACCCAGAAGTACAGCACTCTAAGCATTAAAATTGATATTTACAGAACTCACCTTACCCATATGTACCACACATTTCTAAATGTATATCATAAGGACAAAAAGCATAACATTAATTATACATGTTAAATGGTTTATTTTTGCTGTTCTCAGAATGTATCAAATTTCACTTAAATCAGTGACTTGAAGGTATTCATCATGTAACAGCGGGAAAAAAAAAACACAATCAAAATGACTGTGTTTAAAAAACCCATACAACCTAAGAAATCTGATTTCAAAACTTCTTAAAATTAACTTACTTTCAATGACGTCGAAGGATCTCCTATAAACAGCATCCACTCTGTTGTGCTTTAAATATTTTCAGCCCGCCACTTTCTGAAAGAAAACCTCCATCGATACGTGAAATATGTTACATAGAAAAAAAACTTCTCTCATTATATCACATGTTTCCACTAGGCCAAATCATGTTGCCGCGATTCGCAAATCTTGTAATTCTTCCAATCAAATCCCGACATTTTCTATTTTCGCAACTTTCAAAAATAAAATATTTGAGATTATTTTCACAATCCTGGACTACTAATATCTTACTCTTCTTTGTCAGTCATGTTCTCCTTTTCCTATGACACTGATACTGCTTACTATGAAGCAGACTTACTTGCATTAGGTTTATATAGTTGAATTTTTAATCGAGACAGCATTGCAGACTTACATTCCCTCTACTTAAAATTTTGGTTTTAAAAACACCAGGTAAGAATTTTTAAGGTCAAACGGCAATTTTTTTTTGAACGTTACAACAGAATCATTACAGAATGACCAGCCGTTTCCAGACTTTAAGTAAGCTGTATAATGTCCTGATGTTGTTGATGGACCATCGTGATAGATAATTGCTACAGTAACAAAAGTCCTCCCTGATATTGACAGCTGAGAAGCCACAAAATTTTTTATTAAAGTTGACAATTTTGTTCCATCAGGCCTACATCGTTGCATCATTAAAATGACATACTGGCCATATCTACGTATAAATAATGTTGACATCATATCACATTTACATTGGCTACACTCCATGTTGTGATCCGCTGCATTTACTAGCTTATTAAAGGAGACTGATTTACTGTCTGGCAAAGTTAAATATATAAATCTTTCTGAGTCTACACTAGTAGTACTTGATACCATACAGTTCTCGCAGTCATGCTGCCATTGATAAGAAAGCCCAAACAGGTGATCTACATCTACACCCTCAACTTGCAATATATCAAGCATATACATTAAAAACTCCTGACAATCTTGCTGATTATTTTCAGAGAAGTCTGTTTGACCTGAACATTCATCTAACAGATAACGAACTTCAGACACACTTTCTACTTTTGTTCGATCAGTGCTACATTTCTCGAAAACAGAATTCAACAAACAGCATAAAATTTGTTCAGAATTCAACAGAATCTGTTCTTTTAAACTCTCTAGTGAAAAGAGAACATTAACCACTACATTTGCATAGCAGTTGACACCAGAACTGTTTTCAAATTGAAAACCGACAACATCTTCAACAGAATCCACTTTCTTTCTGCTAACAATTTTCGGTTCATTGACTTTTAGTCTTTTTGCAACAACCTCCCTACTATTACTGCTATTTCTACGTTTTCGGCCTACCACACGTTTCTCAAACAAAGGATATTGAGGCAAATGTGGCGCATACTCTCTTCTTAACCTATTGTATTCCTTAACACAATCTAGATCCGCACAAATGTTTGTGACATCACAGTCAATCAAGTACAATCCCGATAAAGTTCTAACTCGTGACAATGCCACATATGCCATACCCTCCTTGAACACAGAACTGCCAATATTCACCAATGCACAGTCTACACTTAAACCTTGCGATTTATGGATTGTCACCGCATATGCCAAGCAAACAGGAAACTGTTTACGGCGAACATATAAATCTTTAACAAGCAAAAACCTAGCAGAACAACGACCAATTTGCTGTACTTCCTCAATGCCATCAAATTTAATTTTTAAAAATTCTATTCCATCTCTATTTCTGTATTTCTCAAAATCAACAACATTACCCATTGATCCATTTACCAGACCTCTTTCTACATGTAAATTCCTTCTCAAAATAATTCGGCAATTTAAACACACATTCAAAGTCTTTTCAAAACCCGCTGTTTTAGATATAGTCTTCTCTAATGAATCCAATTTTGATTTCAAATTGTCTGACAAAATAATTGTTGATCCCATATGCTCTAATTTGTCGATAGCTTCAAGTTTCACAATCTCTTGCTTTTCTAAATTCAACATTTTGTTGTTGAAGATGGCACATTCTGCAAGAGTTGGCATGAGACATATCCCGGATTTCTTCTCAGTAATTTTCTGAAAAATATTCTCAGGCACAATATCTTGTTTGGGATACAAATTTGACAGTAACCGTGCATTTAAAGCTTCTTTCCCATGCTCGGTCACTTTTCCAATTCTAATATCTTGTAGAATATTCTTGTAATCTTCATCCTTTGCCTGACGCATATTTTGATGCAGTTCTGCATAATTGAAGTTTAACCATATATTGACGTTGCCAATGCTGCCTAGGCACTTCCTGGTATCTTCATGCGTGAGTATTTTGAACACAGGTTGACCTTTTACTGGTGTCAGCTGTAGAAGATCTCCGAAAACAATAATGTGTTTCCCACCAAATAAGACATCATATTCAGTTTTAAGTACTTCTTGCATTCTCAAATGCACAAAGGCAAGCATGACATTGGAAACCATGCTTACTTCGTCAATGATAAGTAGTTTCATTTTCCTCAAAACTCTTGAAACTTCACAGCAAGCATCTCCAGATAGCTTGTTGTATTGTAATTTGTTGTCATGCTCCACCGGCAGCATCAATAGACGATGCAAAGTAATACCTTTAATATTATGTGCTGCCAGTCCAGTAGGAGCGGTGACAACACAAGACAGCGATGACTCAGTCTTTTCCTGCAAATAACAAGAGATTGCTTTAATGAGGAAACTTTTTCCAGTTCCCGCTTCTCCACTCACGTACAGTCGGACAGGCTTCAACGACGTACACGAGCACTCTTTCTTCTCATGACTTAATCCGTGCTCAATTTCCTTGGTAACTTCATCATATATTTTCCTCTGCTCAACGTTGAGTTGTTTTTCCAAGTCTTGTAAGTTAACTGAATCCTCCTGAGCATGTGCCATGGCTCTTTCTACTTCATTCATAGCAGTGGCAGCTTCATTTTCGATAATAGGTCCTCCAAGTGGATCTTGACTCAATGAAACAGAACTCTGACTGTCCTGAGAACTGTCTCTGGCAATCTCGGCTGCAATCGTTGCTTCCTGCTCAATTTCCAAAGTTAGCATTTCTTGATATTTAGAAAAAGCAGGACATTCTATGGACTCCTTGGCTGCATTGAAAGAGTCTTCGTAACAGAGGAAATCTCCAAGCAGTTCCTCTTCTGCACGCCAAGGCTTGAAAAGTTGCAAAAGTGCTAAATAGAAAAACTCCTTTTTTTCTGGAGATTCGCCACTTAATTTTCGATGGTTTACTAATTGGCATTTTCTTTGCTTGACCAGGCATCCCTCACTTCCAATTACAGCATACACTCCTTTCTCAATATCTTCTTTGATGTTCCTCTTGAATATATAATTTTGGAGAACCTCATATAGACAAATATTCTCAAGGTGACTGCTTCGATTTGGATAATATGTATCCAACATGTTGGTCTTCAAAATGTCGGTACTGTTTGGTTCCTTTTCTGCCAAATACTCAATTTCCCGAACAGGTTTTAGAACTCGATTTCGCGTTGCAGCAAGACCAAGACTCGCCCAAACGAGACTCCTGGATTTGGCATAGAGACTTGCTGAAGACAATCGATCAGAACATTCGTAAGCTCCGATTTCTCGATGCGACAACATCTTCAGACTGAAACTGTACAACTTCTTGCTGAGGCTCTTTTCATGGGAAATGTCCTCCCACATATCCTTCAGTTCGGTCTTTTCTTTTTTGGTGATGTAAGATGTCACATACCGAGCCACAGCCATACAGTTGTCAGCCACAAACTGTATATCCATGTTGGCATTCCACATGGACAAAATCACTGGGTTGTAGTCATTGATGTACTTGGACTCTTCGTTCCTTTTCAAATTGTATGTATTCTTGGGTGATTTCCTCGTCACATTATGTCGCAGCGAAGACATCAAACTGTTCACTCTTCCTTTAGAAATCACCGGTCGTGGAAAGTTGAAACGACATTTGGTGTAGAACTTGTCCTTGTTTCTGAATTTACGACGACAGTACTTTCCACAACGATGGCTTTGGAAACGTAGAACTTGTTCTCTTAGACTTTTCTTCTCCGTTGCGTTTGGAACAGCACACGTAGAATACTGTTCGATGAAATTCATCACTAAGTCATCCGGATCTGTTCCAAATTTAGGTGCATCCTTGATCCACAGCAACATATGTATATGAGGGGCACCTCTTGCTTGGTACTCCTTTCTCCAGAAGAAATCCAACACCTCTCCAAGAGGTGGATTCTTTTTATTTGTGATGAAAGACATCATAGCTTCAAATCTATGATTGAAGTACCTGCATACATTCACAGGATCCAAAGAACACAGTTCTCCAGGTGTCTTGAATTCAATGTTTTCAATATTTCCATTTGCCTCTCGTAGAAATTCAAGTAAGTCATCCCAGCCATACTCGGCACAGCTCAGAGTGAGGAACCATGTCGGAGTTCCTAAGTTCCTCAGCATACATTTTAAGTCACCATGACGACGGTACCAGTACTCATTAGTACCACGCTGACACGCCATGAGATTAATTAAGTGAGAATCCAAAATACTGTCTTGGACATTGACTTTATGCATAAAGTCACTTGCCGAGATGTTTCGCATCTGTATACCACTTTTTAAGATGTGGTTCACTGCATATGACAGTCCAGACAGATCGCTTTCAAACAGGAGATGAAACAAATAGGGAATGCATTGCCGAAACCTAGGATCTTCTGCATACAATCGTAAAGTCCGGTATTCAGACGCAGGAATTTCACGAGGTCGCTCATCATATCTTCCTCCTTGACCTGTGGGAAATAGCTGTGGGAAACACCGAGCTTCCAAACTTTCCTCCCAAACACTAATGGGACTCCCTTTGGCTTGTTTCATTTGAAACAACTCAATAGCATTCCCCATCACTTCCTTGGAATGCAAAGGATGAACACTATAATGTTCATATATTTCTTCACTTTTAGAGGCCTCTACTTTCTCAATTTGGCCAGCACACAAATCGCTATCCTCTTCATCACTTACTTCCTCTTCTGCAACATATACATTCTTATAGTACTTATTATTTTTCTTCAAATACACTGTTGCCTTTTTGACTTTCCTAACATCCACTAAATCTTGCCATATTTTCTTATTCTTTGTCGGAACCCCATTAACCAAGATAACCAGAGGTTCCTCTTCCACTTTTTCTATTCCAATTGTGTTAATGTTTTTGTTCAAATCTAGAGGCAAATAAACAACTCTTCCCTTTAATCCTCTCTGTAAATCTGCTGGAGGCAATTTCCCTGTCTTTGGCTCCATTCTTACAATAGCCTGAAAGGGATGGATACTTTGAATCAAAATAGATTCATAAGTATTTAAATCCTTCAATTCAGAAGGAATCTCAACCAATTCCAGATTATTATGAACTGCCCTAGCAGGCATCTGGTTTTGGTTTAATTTATTACAACAATAAGTACACACACGTTGATCCGATCCCAAATCAAAATAATTTTCTACCATCAAGTATGTGGCTAAATCCTTCCATTCACTATTATTTTCCCTTTCACTTTTTGCATATAAATCCACTACCTTAGTCTGATTCTTATAATAAGTGCGTCGACAACATACACAAGTGAAATTAGGCCTCTCACTTGATTTCATCTGAAACGTGGCAATTTCCTTCTGAAAATTATCTGTACTGGAAACCTGTACATTATCTTCCACATTACCCTCTACTTCAGGGTCAATTTGAACATTCTCATCTTTACTACCAAAGTAACAAAACTCAATTTCTTCACAAAGATTCTTCACATCTATTTCAGAACCATGCAAAAGAGCAGCACATAACTGTTTAAGCATAATTGCTGGACTCTTAGCATAATACAACATTCTCACTAATTTTCTCACTTTATTATGATGCACTGCTAGCATCCTGAAATGATGAAAAACACTCTGGCATACTCTCCTGGAAAGACAAGCCAGTGAATGACCACGCAAACCTGTCATTTGTCTCACTCTGCAAGGATCTAAATCTTGCAACAACTTCATTTTCTGCTTCAAACTTTTCTTATTAAATGTCCGTATAAAATCACATAGCAAATTGATGGAAACCTGTCGCACACTGCAAATAGAACTACACTTCCAAATGTACACAGGACCCTTAGGACGTCTTCCTAAAACCTCATCACTTAGCGCCTCTTCTGTCTCTGTTGTCACAAGTTGTTCTTTTTCAACTGGACAACCATCCTTCACTTCATAAGCTCGACCACTGATGTCAACTGCATGCACCAAATCATTATCCTGAAAATAAGTCTCCTCATTAAAAAATGCCTCAGAACTTGAACTATGCATCCATTCTCCAGAAAAAACTTCACAAAAGTTAGTACGATTTACTACTCTCTTCCATCTACTTTTTGTTTTGAAATCAGAAATTACCTTGCTTAGTTTCCTAATTCTATTGATTACCAAAATAAACAACTTTCGCTTGATTTCAAAAGCATGATCAATAATTTTCTCTACATTTTTCTTCTTCCTATAAAATGCCGCTTTCTGTTGGCCTTTCTTTTTAATATTTTTCAATAAATTAACTAATATCCTATTACGGAACATTCGTTGTCGAATGTCCCTAAACTGTTGTTTCCTTCTACTATCATGCACAGAGTTATCTCTTCCTCTACCAGTAACATTTGTGATGGGTCTCTCCTTTCCATTTAAATTACTTCTCTTTTTGTTAAGAGACACATTTTTTTGAGCAAAATTTTTTTTACTACAAATATTTCTTAAGAATGATTTCGTGCTCTTACCCGGACCTTTCTTGGTGTTTTGACAAGTATTTGGGGAAGAAGACTGCTGCAATAAAACATCATCCTGCTGTCTTTGACGTTTTCTAGCCTTTCGTATTCGACTTCTGGAAGGCATTTTCCAAACTATGAAAGAATCTGCAGTTGAATCTGTGAAAAAATATAATATAAAATGTTATTAACCACTATTACCAAACAGTAAATAAATAACAGTCATCTAAAACTTAATGCTGTACTAATTATTTAACATAGCAAATATTTTCCACCAGCACTGCATCACAAAAATGACACTCAATGGTACAAAACAGGCATACAACACTCATAAATCACTCCCTAATATTTTAAATCATTAATTCAGGATGACGATAAGATGTAGCCTATCTAAAGGTTTGTTTAGGCCCAGATCTTTGGACTGGGGTGAATGTGTGTCATTGATCCACATTCAGTCCATCACCTGTTTTGTTTATTTGAGGTGAGGCCAACACATGGTTGCAGATAAGATTTTCACTGAAAAAAAACCAAGGTAAAAAAACATGTGAAGGCCTACCAATGAAGTAAATCATTAAATGAAAACCAATACATTTCTGGAAATATGCACTACTAGTGCTTCATAAGATGTTTTGGATCATATTTATAAGTTATTTGAGTATCTAGTATGCTATTTTACATTCTTCATGGTGCAAATTTATTGTAAATACGCTCCCACCTGCGGTTGGCAAATTTAGATTTTGATTATGGGAGTTAGATAGGCATGTTAATAATTTCCCAAAAATGGTATATAACCCCAAACAACCTTTGAAGCAAATGCTCTTAGCCATGTTATCCACCTCCCATTGGATAACATGGCTAAGAAGTGCTTGCAAATGTGATAAAAAAAGGCCTGCAATGCATGAATAACGCAGAAAAATCAGCGATATTCATGCATTTTCCAACAAATGCTCTTAGCCATGTTATCCACTTCCTATTAAATAACATGGCTAAGAACTGCTCAGGGCACCATGAGGAACGCTTTCCATTTAAAAAGGGAAAAATAACATCAAAGACACTAAAATGCCTTCTAAATATGAACCCAAACAACCTATGAAGCAATGTGAAAAAAAACTGCCGCAATGCATGAATATAGCAGAAAAATCAGCGATATTCATGCATTTTCCAGCAAATGCTCTTAGCCATGTTATCCACTTCCAATTAAATAACATGGCTAAGAACTGCTCAGGGCCCCATGAGGAACGCTTTCCATTTAAAAAGGGAAAAATAACATCAAAGACACTAAAATGCCTTCTAAATATGAACCCAAACAACCTATGAAGCAATGTGAAAAAAACGGCCACAATGCATGAATATAGCAGAAAAATCAGCGATATTCATGCATTTTCCAGCAAATGCTCTTAGCCATGTGATCCACTTCCTATTAAATAACATGGCTAAGAACTGCTCAGGGCCCCATGAGGAACGCTTTCCATTTAAAAAGGGAAAAATAACATCAAAGACACTAAAATGCCTTCTAAATATGAACCCAAACAACCTATGAAGCAATGTGAAAAAAAACGGCCACAATGCATGAATATAGCAGAAAAATCAGCGATATTCATGCATTTCCCAGCAAATGCTCTTAGCCATGTTATCCACTTCCTATTAAATAACATGGCTAAGAACTGCTCAGGGCCCCATGAGGAACGCTTTCCATTTAAAAAGGGAAAAATAACTTCAAAGACACTAAAATGCCTTCTAAATATGACCCCAAACAACCTATGAAGCTCTAACAGTACATATCCTGAAATTTAATTCATTTCAAAATTCGTTTTTAAACACAGCATATAAATCAATTGTATACCTGCATTCATGAAGAAATGACTAAAAATGTCCTTGAGACACATGAAAGTGTTTTCTGGAATGCCCTAGCACCATTTTTGGGACACTATTAACATGGCTAGGTAACTCCCATAATCAAAATCTAAATTTGCCAAGCACAAGTGGGAGCGTATTTACAAGACACTTGTCCCATGAGGAACACTTTACATTTTAAAAGGCGAACACAACATCTTAGACACTCAAATACCTTATAAATATGGCCCAAAACAACCTATGAAGCTCTAGCAGTACATATCTAGAAATGTAATTGATTTCTTAAATCGTTTTTAAAAGCAACATATCTGTTTCAGCTTACATAACAGACCATGAAATGGCCTCCATGTATTACAATATCTTGTGTAACTGCATGCCAGAATGTTACACCAAATATGCAATTATAATTTCTCTTTGAAACTAATTCTATTAGTATATCACTAGAGACAAAACCACATTTTAAAAACACAGCTTTCTTCATCATTTTCTCCTTAAATCATACTATTCTCTATCTAAATTAAATAAATCTTTTCTCACCTTAGCAAATATTTTTTGAGTTTTGAAAACAGTCTCAGAAATACACCAAATTGTCTTCAGCAGAAGAAAAAGGATGCACTCCAAAGGCTGCAGCTATTGAAAGCACAGAAATACAGATATTCTTTTCACATATCTCTCATATTAGCCAATCATACCTCTTCCCTCACTTTTTTCAAATCAAAACCCTTCCCCCCTCTGCCCTGTCTGCCTTGTTTCCATAGCAACCACCTCCTGGAAGACCTCTCATGTTTGCAAATTCACACAACAATGTTTCAATTGAACTCTGAACTCTCAGTGCACCTGCGTATCCAGTGCAATCTTTCATTAAATGTTTCTTCCTTGACCATTCAAATTACATCTTTCAAAGAACACATCCATGCACCCTAACTTTCTGTTTTCAGAAATGGAAATGCACCAATCACTGCTAATGAATCATTAGCATTGTAAATCCACAGTTTTTTTTCTTTAGAAACTCCTACTGTTTCAACTGCCCTTTCATTACCACACTTCATCTGACTGCAGAACAACCTTCTTCCACCATGTTTAACGTCTGGATTGTTGGACATAGTTACATCCACTGGGCTCAAAGGTATGCTGAGAGCAGAAATTTACACAACCTCAATTTACAAGATGTGGAAATTAAGTGGTTGGGCCAAAGAGGATTAAAATGTCACCAATTGATACCATTGGTGAAAACCTTTATGCATTTGCCAAAACCTGACCTGTTAATAGTGCACTGTGGAGGTAATGATTTGGGCACTTTGACAGGGGTAGGTCTGGAAATGCTTTTAAAGGACACCTTGGAGCAATTAATGGCACTTTTTCCTCAAACTGCCTTGGTATATTCCAATATATGCCAAAGACAGAAATGGAGGTGGTCCAACCAATTTTGTCCACAAATTGAGAAAGCGAGGAAGCATGTAAACAAATCTGTTTCAGCTTACATGAGAGACCATGGAATGGGCTCTCTGTACAACAATAACTTGCGTTACTACATGCAAGATATCTACAGAGGAGATGGAGTTCACTTCTCAGATGAGGGCAACAGAATTTTCATTCTGAATTTAAGACTGTGCATTGGTACCTACTTATAAGTACCTAAATGTACCATAAACCCAAAAGCTCTTCTCAGAGCTACCCTACATCTGATCACTCACAATTATTATTTTTCTCTAACTTTTTTCACTAATTTTCCACAAAATTCGCTCCCCGGAGCGCTACCCGGTTCGCTAACCGAAAGCTAACCTCGCGGAATTTTTAAAAAAAAAAAATTTTTTCCGCACATATAAGCCTCCTCAGCCACGCTCAGAAAACCTAGGGGGTCAAGATAAGTCTACCATAACCCCTTCTACCCATTCTAAACATTATTTGCCCTCCATCTTGTATCTTAATGCGAACGAAACACAAAATGGTGGACTCCCGTGACGCTTAAGGTTCGCTAACCGGGCAGCTTCCCGGAAAGCGGTCCTAAAAAAAGGCGGGAAAGTAATTTACAGAATAACGACTAGAAACACTCTCACCAAATATAGATTAGCTCATACTACATAACAATCCCTTCCATTCTCACAAATTTCATTGAAATTCCATTTAGCCATTTAGCCTGTAGACCTCTCCAAGTACCGTGAGGTAAATTACTTCACAAAACACATCTGAATTGTTGGAATTGACAACCAATGAAAATGTTACTTTCATTTTCTACTTTTATTACCTGACATTTAATTGGTTATATACCTGTATATATATAAAGGGAGAGAAGGAAACACAGCCATTTTGACTACTACTTCTTGTTGTACCTCCTATTTCAAAAGCTTCAAAAAACTTCAACTTCTTTGTGAAGGTAAGTTATAATGTAATATATTGTGCACTATGACTTAATATAGTAGACTTTTTCTGCTACATATACACTATCCCTCTGTAGTAGTAATGTATTTAGATAGACTTCTCTGTTATAGTTATCAATGGAGTAAGGCTTGTCTTGGTTAAATCACATACACTTTTTTTTAGTCCTATTTCCACTCTCATACTATACACTGCCAAAAGATAAATTCACTGATAAAAACTGCCTATCTAAAATTAATCCCAACAGTGCCCTATCTCTACTAATATATATTTTTTTAATCCAAATTTCAGGCAAAATGGAAGGCGAGCAGCAAGTTTCATTTTCGATTGAACTGAAGGAGAGCAGCCAAGACAAACTTGATGACTTTATGGATGACAGTAGAGACCACGAACTTCTACAATGTGTTGAAGCAGTAGACAACTTGCTTCAAAATGAAAAACAATTACACCCTATAATAAATTATGACATTTCTGACAATGAAATGTTAGAAAATTTAATAAAGTATGAAACACAATCATAATAAAAAAAATAAATAAATAAAGAAAACAAAAAAAAACAAGAAAAACAACAAACAATTAACATACAGTATTAGAAAAGTCTTTCATTCTTTTATCCATAAAGTTCGCTGCCCAGAAAGCTATCCGGTTCGCGAACTTGGCGCTTACCACGCAAAAAAAAATTTTTTTTTTTGGACCCTCCTAGGCCCTTTTAAAACCTCCACATAAAACCTAGGGGGTCAACGAGGATCTACTATGCCCCCTTATGGTAATTTCCCCCTTTGTTTTGGCCTCCTCTTGTCTCTCGATCCTACCGAGAGACAAGATGGCGGCCGCTCCGGACTGTTTAGAATGTTGACAGACACCGGAGGGCCAATCAGCTTCTCATCGCAAAGTTCCGTTACGCGAAAGGTTCGCTAACCGGATAGCTGCCCGGAGCGCTGTTACAGATATATATCTTGATTTAAACGTTAATTTCTCAAAATCCACTGAAGCACATATATTGAGACCTAGCAAAGGCACATCAGGCTAACAGTCCCTACAATTTTGCCAAGTTTCGTGAAAATCCATTCAGCCGTTCGGGCTAAAAGTGAGTCCAACCGCCCTATGGAAATTAACATGGGAAAAAGGCGTTTTGGGACCCCCCTTTTTTCTCGGCCCCCCCTCCACAAAACCCCCCCAAATTTTCAAGGTCTGCTCAGAAACAAAATGTGCCATTTTCCTGAAAATTTCAGCCAATTCCGTCCACGAACGCAAAAGTTATTAGGCATAGAATTTTCAGAAATCCCATAGGGAAAAAATCCTAACTATATATACCTACTGGCGACCGCCAGTAGGTATATATATATATATATATATATATATATATATATATATATATATATATATATATATATATTCACTGAAAAAACCATAGGTTTTAAACACGTTATAGTTAGGAAGTAGCATTTAAACAACCTATGAAATTCACTGAAAAAACCATAGGTTTTAAACCCGTTATAGTTAGGGAGCAGCATTCAAAAAACCTATGAAATTCACTGAAAAAACCAAAGGTTTTACACACGTTATAGTTAGGAAGTTGCATTTACAAAACCTATGAAATTCACTGAAAAAACCATAGGTTTGACACATGTTATAGTTAACTGGACATTTTACTCATATAAAACCAATGAAATTCCCCCGTTATAGTTACTTCAGCTAACTATAACTTGCGCGCCCGCAATGCCCTGCTGATGATGTCACATATTATATCACTCATGACATGGTCAGTGACATCACTCATGACATCACTGATGATATCTGAAATAACATCACTGATGAAATCACTGATGACATCATCCTTGTAAAAGAGTGGTAGACCTCCTCTCAGCGTAATATAACCTTTGATACATACATTTAAAAATAGAAGCTAAAATGTTCAAATCATGAGTGATGTAATATGTGACGTCATCAGCAGTGCATAGCCGGCGCGCAAGTTATAGTTAGCTGAAGTAACTATAACGGGGGAATTTCATTGGTTTTATATGAGTAAAATGTCCAGTTAACTATAACATGTGTCAAGCCTATGGTTTTTTCAGTGAATTTCATAGGTTTTGTAAATGCAACTTCCTAACTATAACGTGTGTAAAACCTTTGGTTTTTTCAGTGAATATATATATATATATATATATATATATATATATATATATATATATATATATATATATATATATATATATATATATATATACCAGCAGTTGTTCTCTCACAGTTAGAAGAGAATGGGAGACGCACACAGTATTCAGTTTGCTAACAGCATTTTATTCTTGCAGTGTTGAGGCACCTGACGCGTTTCGTTTTTTCCAAAAAGTTCTTCAGAGGTGTTGCCTCGGTCCTTGTGAGCTTGCGAATGGGTCCAGGTGATCTTGTTCCCGTTTATGCCACACCTCTGGTGGACGCCCATCAGGGCGGTGGGCTAGGCATTATGGTATCTGCAGTCCCATATGTTTTGAGCGTCTCTTCACTCACTTTGATGCAAAAAGAGGGTGTTGTTCCTCAATTCAGCAGATTGCCATTAACGACTGACAGGAAAAATTATTGCAGCATTGTTAGTCCCCTCCATCTGTTGGTTGACTCGGCATGCTGTTTCCTGCAGTGTTTAACATTCAGCTCTCTGCGCGAGGGTCGGATGAATCATCACTGGCATTTCTGGAACGTGCAAGTGTTCCCTTTCCAAGCTGAATACCTCCCAGAAGGCTTCCCAGTCTTTAATGGGACTGCACAGGGATCCTGACCTGACTCCGGTGACAGGCGGCAGCTTGCTTCCCCTGGTTTTCGGTTTGTCCAAGACAGGCAAGTTTTGGTTCTCAGGCGGGGAAACTTGATGGCGCTCTTGGAGGCGGTGCGTTTTTCTCGGCGACAGAACCAGTCGCTATGTATCAGCAGTTGCTCTCTCACAGTTAGAAGAGAATGGGAGACGCACACAGTATTCAGTTTGCTAACAGCATTTTATTCTTGCAGTGTTGAGGCACCTGACGCGTTTCGTTTTTTCCAAAAACTTCTTCAGAGGTGTTGCCTCGGTCCTTGTGAGCTTGCGAATGGGTCCAGGTGATCTTGTTCCCGTTTATGCCACACCTCTGGTGGACGCCCATCAGGGCGGTGTGCTAGGCATTATGGTATCTGGAGTCCCATTTGTTTTGAGCGTCTCTTCACTCACTTTGATGCAAAAAGAGGGTGTTGTTCCTCAATTCAGCAGATTGCCATTAACGACTGACAGGAAAAATTATTGCAGCATTGTTAGTCCCCTCCATCTGTTGGTTGACTCGGCATGCTGTTTCCTGCAGTGTTTAACATTCAGCTCTCTGCGCGAGGGTCGGAAGAATCATCACTGGCATTTCTGGAACGTGCAAGTGTTCCCTTTCCAGGCTGAATACCTCCCAGAAGGCTTCCCAGTCTTTAATGGGACTGCACAGGGATCCTGACCTGACTCCGGTGACAGGCGGCAGCCTGCTTCCCCTGGTTTTCGGTTTGTCCAAGACAGGCAAGTTTTGGTTCTCAGGCGGGGAAACTTGACGGCGCTCTTGGAGGTGGTGCGTTTTTCTCGGCGACAGAACCAGTCGCTATGTATCAGCAGTTGTTCTCTCACAGTTAGAAGAGAATGGGAGACGCACACCGTATTCAGTTTGCTAACAGCATTTTATTCTTGCAGTGTTGAGGCACCTGACGCGTTTCGTTTTTTCCAAAAACTTCTTCAGAGGTGTTGCCTCGGTCCTTGTGAGCTTGCGAATCGGTCCAGGTGATCTTGTTCCCGTTTATGCCACACCTCTGGTGGACGCCCATCAGGGCAGTGTGCTAGGCATTATGGTATCTGGAGTCCCATATGTTTTGAGCGTCTCTTCACTCACATCGATGCAAAAAGAGGGTGTTGTTCCTCAATTCAGCAGATTGCCATTAACGACTGACAGGAAAAATTATTGCAGCATTGTTAGTCCCCTCCATCTGTTGGTTGACTCGGCATGCTGTTTCCTGCAGTGTTTAACATTCAGCTCTCTGCGCGAGGGTCGGATGAATCATCACCGGCATTTCTGGAACGTGCAAGTGTTCCGTTTCCAGGCTGAATACCTCCCAGAAGGCTTCCCAGTCTTTAATGGGACTGCACAGGGATCCTGACCTGACTCCGGTGACAGGCGGCAGCCTGCTTCCCCTGGTTTTCGGTTTGTCCAAGACAGGCAAGTTACATATACATATATATATATATATATATATATATATATATATATATATATATATACACATATATATTACCTACTGGCGTCTCGCCAGTAGGTATATATAGTTAGGATTTTTTGTCTATGGGACTTTTGAAAATTCTATGTCTAATAACTTTAGCGTTTGTGGACGGAATCGGCTGAAATTTTCAGGAAAATGGCACATTTTGTGTCTGAGCAGCCCCTGAAAATTTGGGGGGGTTTCGTCAAGGGGGGGCCGAGAAAAAAGGGGGGTCCCAAAACGCGTTTTTCCCATGTTAATTTCCATAGGGCCTTTGGCCTCACTTTTAGCTCGAACGGCTGAATGGATTTGCACGAAACTTGGCAAAATTGTAGGGACTGTTAGCCCGATGTGCCTTTGCTAGGTCTCAATATATGTGCTCCAGTGGATTTTGAGAAATTAACGTTCAAAACAAGATATATATCTGTAACAGCGCTCCGGGCTGCGCTCCGGTCCGCTTACTTTTCGCGAAACGGAACTTTGCGATGCGAAGCTGATTGGCTCCCCGGTGTCTGTCAACATTCTAAACAGTCCGGAGCGGCCGCCATCTTATCTCTCGGTAGGATCGAGAGAGAAGAAGAGGTGAAAAACGAAGGGGGAATTTAATGAAAGGGGGCAAGGTATACCCCTCTTGACCCCCTAGGAATGTTGTTGGGGTTATTAAAGGGTCCCGTGGGGAAAATAAAAAAAAAATTATTTTTCACGGTAGAAGCGCTTCACGGGCCGCGAACTGGGCCGCAAACTGGTAGCGAAACGGGAATTCGCCATTTTGTGCTTCGTTTTAATTAAATTACTAGGTATAAGGGGGTGCGGGAGACGTATCCTAATCCCTTATGTTTTCTGAGGGTGGCTGAGGAGGCTCATATATGTTGATACATGTCTTCCAGCGGCTGTGCGTGAGCTTTTTTTTTTTTGGCTGCGTGACGTCTGTTAACGTTCGATTCGATGGAAATCAGGAAGTGTTGACCGCCAATTTGTCAGTGCGATAAAATATTTTGTTATAAATGAATCCTTATTGATAAACATTGTCTGCGCCATCTTGCCTTTTTTCCAATGCCACAATTTTGTCGTGCACGGCAGCCATTTTAGATGCCAGGCCGGTCCCAGGCTATCACCTAGCCCTGCGGATGTAGTTTATGGCCCCAGCTGTAGAGAATCCAGACATGCCAACCCTCCCGATTCAGGCGTGAGACTACTGATTTCAGTGCTAGTCTCCCGCCTCCCGATTTCTGCAAGCAAAAACCCGGGGGCATATTACCAACAACTAGCGATAATTTTTGTCTCTAACTTGTTTAGAGACAAAAATTATCGCCGCACATCGGCGATTTTTATCGCAGATAAACCTTGCTATTAGCAAGGTTTATCGCAAATGCGATAAAAAACGGCCGCAATGCATGAATATCGCTGAAAAGTCAGCGATATTCATGCATTATCGAGCAAATGCTCTTAGCCATGTTATCCACCTCCCATTGGATAACATGGCTAAGAACTGCTGAGGGCAGGTGTTAGCTTTTTGAGATATTCGCGCTTAGCGCGAATATCTCCAAAAGTTGGTAGTAGGAGATAGCGATGTTAGGGACTGTTTCCAGTCGCTAACATCTTGGCACGCCCACTTTGCATGTCATTAGTGATAAATATCACTGACATGCAAAGCGGGGCCCAAGATGGTCGCTATCTCCTTTTAGCTGTCACTAACTGGTGTTAGCGACAGCTTGGTAATAGGGAGATAATTTTATCTCCGCTTTCTTGGCTTTTAAAGCCAAAAAAGTGGAGATAAACCCCCTTGATAATATGCCCCACGATTCCTCGGGGGTTTCAGCTGACAAGGCTTGGTATTGTGTTACGTGGTAATTCTTCCAGGAAACGTCAGAGGGTCGATGCAGGGGTTCTAGAAGGGGTGATAAACCATTTAAGCCTCATGAACAAGCGCATGGTCTTTTAAAGATCTGTGAAGTACTCGGGCGGCGGTGTGTGTGTGTCCTCTTTCAGGAGCGGGCGGGGGGGGGGGGCACTGCCAGCAACTTGCCAGGCCAGGCAGTGTTCAACACTTGCATCACCCTTTCTCTGCCTGCTATTGCGCTCCATGCTTCGGAAAGGTAAGAAAAAGAACGTGCATTCGAGTTTGAAATGTCCGATCCTGTAGCAGTACACTTGCAAAGCCCACACATGACAATAACCCGATTCAAGGCCCCATTCACCCGATTTTTTAAAAATATATAGCACTCCAACAAAGTAGGATTATAAAACTTTATTAACTTTTAAATATAACGAACGGAACAAAAACTGTAACAAACATTTAAACATTTTTGACAAAAAAAAGCAACAATGGTCAGAAGCTGTCTTTTGTGCGAATAGTCCCAAGGCAGCACAACGTGCTGAGTTCTGGACGGCACCCAGGTGATGTCACCTGGGTGCTGCACTGGTTTTTGGGATCCTACAATGCAGCTCAGAAAAACAGCGTGGGGCGTCCCGGGTGGTGCGGGGGGAGGCCTCGTCAGTAGCGGTCTGTTGTGCGAATAGTCCCAAGGCAGCAGAACGCGCTGAGATGTGGATGGCACCCAGGTGATGTCCAGTAAACTGCCGCACTGGTTTTGGTATCCTACAATGCTGCTCCGAAAATTAGCGTGGGGCGGCCCGGGGGGGGGCGTGGGGGAGGCGGCGTGAACAGGCCTCCCCAGGTGGCGGCTATCCAGCTGAGTTGCGCCCGCTCTTGCGGCTACAGCGTCTCGCTCACCATGTAGTTGAGTTGCTCCCACTCTTGCAGTGCAGCGATAGGCGGCTGCCACAGGACTCTTAAAATGGCGGCCGGCTCTTCGGTTTTGGGCCTGGTCCACTAAAATGGCCCTGGGACACCTTGGAACTCGGACGCTTGCCTGCTAGGGCTTGGGCTCCATTCTCGAAAGCGTCCCCTCAGCCGTGAAGATTCTACAAAAGTCTTGGGGGCCCTCGACTCCTGCAGGCTTCCGGTGGGGAGCGGCTGCCATGATTGCTCGCGGAATGACCACGACGGAGCCACGAGATGGTGGTGCTCTCATGGTGACGCCAGCTTCAGTCTGAATCATCCAGAAACAAGGTGGGGCTTTCATCGTTTGGGAAAAAAAAATGTTCTAAACCAATGAAAAGTGTTATTTTTAGGTCATATGACCAAGCCTTCCATCTTTAGGAAACCAAAAGTAAAATGAACCAATGAAAAGTTTTATAAACAAGTCACATGACCTGTTATGCGGCATAGGGCTACAAAAAGCGTAGAAAATCCGTTGGCACGTGAGGCGGCGTCAGTAGCGGACCGGTGTGCGAATAGGCTGAAGGCAGCACAACGCGCCGAGATCCGGATGGCAACGAGTTAGTGTCCAGCAAGTTGCTGCACTGGTGTGGCTATCCTACAATGCTGCGCCGAAAGACGGCGTGTCCAGATGAGTTCCGGTCACTCTTGCGGTACAGTGACTCGAACGCGCCGAGATCCGGATGGCACCGAGGTGGTGTCCAGCAAGTTGCCGCACTGGTGTGGCCATCCTACAATGCTGCGCCGAAAGTCGGCGTGGGGTGCCCCGTTGGCTTATGAGGTGATGTCAGTAGTGGACCGATGTGTGAATAGGTCGGAACCAGCACAAGGCGCCCTGCACTGTTGAGCCTTTTTCAATGCCTGTTTTTTGTTGTTTCCCCTCCATCAAAAACAAAAAAAAAATATAAAACTGTGCAAAAATACAAAAAAAACAAAAAATGTTTAGAAAAGCAGTGCTTATAAGACTGTCTGAAGCTTATTTGCACCTGCTGCAGCTTCACTATTGCCCTGGTGTGGCCAAAGATCGCCCATGACATAGGCGGCCGGCTCCCGAGGTCCGGCGGAACTTTTTTCCTTTTCCTTTCTGCTTCTTGTCCCACAATCCGTTTCACCTGAAGACACGACCAGGTTCCTGAATGTGTGCAGGGGGACGCTATTGATTGAATGAAAATGGCGGCTTGACACAAAGCTGACTCAAGCGTTGCTGTTGATGCTATACAGACAAAAATTGGTTTTCAGTTTGTACATTCTTCAGGATTTTTTTTTCCATCCAAGGCTGATTGAGAGTTTGTAGAAAAATGGCTTCAGATTTTCCACATATTACTCTTCAACATTCTTCCTAAATGTAACAATGTGAGACTCACTAGGAGAACGGCTGTTTATCTTTCCTTTCAAAATGCTGCCAACAATATTTTCTGAATGGAAGACACCATCTTGTAGCATAAAGGGCCGAAAGGGGTTCTGGTCTGGCCGATTGTTGGTGGAGACATTTTGACTATATCTTGGACCTGCCCGGCCTCGCCCAAAATGGCGCCGGTATAAATGGGACTCGTAACTCCTTGTTGTGTACTGGTTGAACAACCTTGATATCACGAGATATGAATGCAGTTTTGATGCTCATGGCGGGCGGGGACGAGAATTGATTGAATATTTCTACATCCCTATTGATATTAAGTTCTGATGTGTTATTTATTACTGTACTATTGAAAGTTCGAATTAACGTCACCCATGGTACTTGCACGCAAATGTATATCTAGATAACATTTTTGTAAGTGGCCCTGTCGTATTTTAATTACAAAATGTACGTCCACCGATTCCGCAACTGTTAGACATCTTAGTTCTTGCAACCTAATGGCTCGCTCGTTACGTTCCTCTATAATGTAAATGTCTCCTCATCATATACGATTTCAGTTTGCTCCGTGGCCGGCCCACGTGGTTATAGGCCCGTATTTGTATACTGACATTTTCACAATAAAGGTTTTTAAAACAAAACATGGTAGTAGTATTTACATTGGTAAAGTTTTTACTTTTAGTCACTGTTTTCGAATCAGTAAAAGGCAAGTGAAATAAAGCAGTCCAATTACATGACGGATAAAAGGTATAATATGTAGGAACGCAGTAAAGATAAATGGTCAAGGGCAGTTGTGTTTTCCACTCCTGCAACATAAAGTGATCGATAAGAATCTGATAATCAGGCGTATCGGCGACTAAGACAGCAGGCCGAGTCTCTTTTACTCAACGGCTCCGTCATGGAACGAAGAAACGCCCTTTTTCTCGAAAAAGGAATATATTTTACTTGCAGGACAGTTGTAAATTTTCCGGGAAAGTACATTAGCCTGGAATATTATAACATATATGTTTAAAAAAAAATAATGTTCGAAACCAATAAAAAGCGTAATTTTTAGGTCATATGACCAAGCTTTTCATCATTAAAATAACAAAAGTAAAATGAACCAATGAAAAGTTTTATTAACAAGTCACATGACCTGTTATGCTTACGTTACGCGCTGCGCGCCGCGCCCCGGATCACTTCCGGGTGCGCTAACGCGGCGTGTCATATAACGCATTACGCGACAACGTAGGTCAAGAATATAGTCAAAATGTCTCCACCAACCAGCGTTCGGAACACAACCCCTTTCAGCAGTCCAAAAAGTTCTGTTAAATGACAACAGAGGGGACAGGCAACAAGAACCATCAGTCAAAGAGGGGAGGGCAAGTTCTTCTCTACCGGGTCATGTTGGGGCGCTACCGGAACTGATCGAATTGGTAGTCTACAGTGTTTCTGGATGTTTCAGACTAAAGCTGGCGTCAGCATGAGAGCACTACCATCTCGTAGCTCCGTCGTGGCCATTCCACGAGCAGACATGGCAGCCGCTCCCCACTAGAAGCCTGCGGGAGTCGGGGGCCCCCAAGACTTTTGTAGAATCTTCACGGCTGAGGGGACGCTTTCGAGAATGGGACCCAAGCCCTATCAGGGAAGCGTATGAGTTCCAAGGTGTCCCAGGGCCATTTTAGTGGACCAGGCCCAAAACCGAAGAGCCGGCCGCCATTTTGAGAGCCCTGTGGCAGTCGCCTATCGCTGCACCGCAAGAGCGGGAGCAACTCAACTACATGGTGAGCGAGACGCTGTAGTCGCAAGAGCGGGCGGTAAACAGCTGAATGGCGGAAGAGGCACAGTGTAGCAAAAGCGGGCGGAATGGCAACTAAAACGGTAAAGGGGCGCCCCACTACAGCGTGTCTTCAGGTCAAACGGATTGTGGGACAAAGTCCAGAATAGAAGAGTCATCAAAAGGCAAAAAGTTCCGCCGGACCCCGGGAGCCGGCCGCCTATGTCGGGGGCGATCTCAGGCTACACCAGTGCTATAAGACTTGGGGAGGGGGTCGGAGCCAAGCGTCTTCTCCGAGTCCGTGCCATCACACCGCCCCTCGGGGGCCTCCGTCAAGCGGTTTAGGGAGGTACCATATAACATTGTTTTCAAATGCAGTCAGGTCCACAATCGACCCTCACTTACTTTGAGAATAGTGAAGCTGCAGTAGGTGGAAATAAGCTTCAGACAGTCTTACAAGCACTGCTTTTCTAAACATTTTTTGATTTTTTTGTATTTTTGCACAGTTTTATATTTTTTTTTTGTTTTTGATGGAGGGGAAACAACAAAAAACAGGCATTGAAAAAGGCTCAAACTCAGAACTCTGAACTATGGCACCCAACATCCAGGACTTGCCATCCGGATCTTGGCGCCTTGTGCTGCTTTCGACCTATTCACACATCGGTCCACTACTGACATCATCTCATAAACCAACGTAATGTAAATAGTTATTTAATAAAATGTTTTACCCTGTTACTTTGCTGGTGTGTTGTCTATATTTTTAATATTTGCATAGGGTTTGTCGTTATTTTGGGCGGGGTGGGTGACGGAGCCGAGCTGTCTTGCAGCCCTCATGGTGTGGAGCTCAGTTCATCTCACTATTTTCGTATTTCTCATGAAGGGTTGTTCCTAATGTTTCTATTTTAGCGAGGTCAAAAAGAGATCCAATTAGTGGCCTACTGATTTTGCTCGATTACTTTTATTTTTTTACACGATTTTTCACGATTTTTCACTATCTGCAAAGACTAAACAGAGTATTGCGACTTTGTGCTTGTTTGTAAATAGAGAATGAACCAAAGAGAATCAATTGTAAAACAGTAAATGCTTGGATAACAATCAATCAAATGGAGAGACAAGCAGGCACGACGGATTACAACGGGGGTAAAGGCCTGCGTTAACTACTCTTCACTATCTGCAAAGAGAGAGTACTACTAAGAGAAAAGAGGGGAGGGGGGCAGCGTTCAAAGCACATCAGCGTGCATAAACACGAAAAAGTTTTTACCTATCACGTACTTGACATTTTACAGCTTTTGATATTTGCTATTAAAAAACCAATGAAATTCACTGAAAAAACCATAGGTTATAGGCCATATATAGTTAGGAATTTGCATTTACAAAACCTTGAAAATTCACTGAAAAAACCATTGGTTATAGACCATATATAGTTAGGGATTAGCCTTTTCAAAACCTTATTTTACTCACACAAAACCATTGAAATTTCATATATAGTTAGTTCCACTAACTATATATCACGCATCCGCAATCCACTGCTGATGATGTCACATATTACATCATTCATGACATGGTTAGTGACATCACTGATGACATCACTGATGACATCTCAAATGACATCACTGATGACATATCAAATGACATCACTGATGACATCTCAAATGACATTACTGATAAAATCACTGATAACATCTCATTTGACATGACTGATCACATCACTGATGATATCATTCATGTGATAATACCATGAACCTCTTCAGACTCTAATATAACCTTAGATACAATCAGTGTAAACAGACAGTCACAGACTGTCACTCATCCATGGAGTTACTCACACACCTAGTCAGTTATGCAAAAAATCAATCACACCTCCATTTTCTCAACTATACAGTTATACACACCTTACTTATTCAAACATATACTAACACATATTTACTTTACTCTCTTATACAATCCCTGATACATGTTCACAATGATCCATACAGCCACTCACACATTCACTGGCTCTTATGCACAGTTATTTATATATGTCAACTCTCACATGTACTGTGTTTTACATATGTACTTACTTTGACATGTAGCACTGAGATATCCATTCACTCACTAATACACTCATGCACAGTCAACCGCCCATACAGCTGTTTCCACATGCACTTTTGAACCCATACATATAGTGAATCAACTACTCACACATCTATGTACAGAGTCACACACCTCCCAGCCACCCATACACACACACTCAGTTTCCCATACAAATACTTGGACAACCAATGAATAACCCATACAGTTACTCATATAGCTACTGATCAACATATGCAGCAGTTTGTAGAACAACATATATAATGATGCACAAATTAAAAGAGTTTAGTCACTAACCCATGCACTCAGTGAGACACATTTAATCACTCACTCATACAGTCAGTCATGCACCTACTAAATCCTTCAACCAGACACTTATACATCCACTCATTCTTCAATATGTAAGACATATTTTAACTTTACAGAAACATACAGTCACTGGATGTTGTCATCAGTGATGTCATCAGTGATGTCATTTGAGATGTCATCAGTGATGTCATCAGTGATGTCACTAACCATGTCATGAATGATGTAATATGTGACATCATCAGCAGTGGATTGCGGGTGCGCGATATATAGTTAGTGGAACTAACTATATATGAAATTTCAATGGTTTTGTGT
Organism: Lissotriton vulgaris; assembly: GCF_964263255.1. Taxonomy (NCBI): domain Eukaryota; kingdom Metazoa; phylum Chordata; class Amphibia; order Caudata; family Salamandridae; genus Lissotriton; species Lissotriton vulgaris. The sequence goes on from NW_028247141.1 coordinate 100,497, forward strand.
GAGTAAAATAAGGTTTTGAAAAGGCTAATCCCTAACTATATATGGTCTATAACCAATGGTTTTTTCAGTGAATATATATATATATATATATATATATATATATATATATATATATTACCACAGCTTCTTCTTCCTACGGTTAGTAGACCAAAGACACGGCACAGCAACAGGTAATTTTCTTCGCGTTTTTTATTTACACACCAGTGCAAAAAGAAAGTGCATCAAATGGACGGTCTACGCGTTTCGGCTCCTGCCTTCCACTGGACCATAGAGTCCACAGGTCTAGACCTTACTTAAATACAGTGATCAGTGTAAGTACCCTCTTCTATTTCCATGGTCATCTAGACCACCAACCCAGCATAGTGGACACATGGCCAGTACATGGTTGTGATTATTATACATGAGTATGTATATATATATATATATATATATATATATATATATATATATATATATATATATATATATATATTGCAGCTCCTTTTTCTCCGTATTTCCCAAAGAAAACAAGCACTCGCGGGAGGAGGATCCTCCTCCCGCGAGTGCTTGTTTTCTTTGGGAAATACAGAGAAAAAGGAGCTGCAATACGAGCGAGGTTCGCCCCTCGCAACAAAGCACCCGTGCTTGAGTGCGCGACCTGGCGAGAAGAGGGAGCATTAATATATATATACGTATATGTATATATATATATATATATATATATATATATATATATATATATATATATATATATATATATATATATATATATATATATATATATATATGTATATATATATATATATATATATATATAATATATATATATATCTGCCACTCCACTCCGCAAGCAGGATACAAGCGCTCTCTTCTCCCGAAAAGAAACATGGAGCACAGACCCAAGTAGGTGAAAAAATTGTCGGTTTATTGAGCTGTTACTCAGTCGGCCATTACGCGTTTCGGTACTGACGTACCTTGATCACATCGCCAGTAGGTATATATAGGTAGGATTTTTTCTCTATGGGACTTTTGAAAATTCTATGTCTAATAACTTTGGCGTTTGTGGACGGAATCGGCTGAAAGTTTCAGGAAAATGGCACATTTTGTTTTTAAGCAGCCCCTGAAAATTTGGGGGATTTTCATCAAGGGGGGGCCGAGAAAAAAGGGGGGTCCCAAAACGCGTTTTTCCCATTCATTTTTCCATAGGGCGTTTGGCCTCACTTTTAGCTCGAACGGCTGAATGGATTTGCACGAAACTTAGCAAAATTGTAGGGACTGTTAGCCCGATGTGCCTTTGCTAGGTCTCAATATATTTGCTCCAGTGGATTTTGAGACATTAACGTTTTAAAAAACAGATATATCTGTGACAGCGTCCCGGTTAGCGCTCCGGTTGCGAAATGAAGCTGATTGGCTCTCCGATGTCTGTCAACAATCTAAACAGTCCGGAACGGCCGCCATCTTGTCTCTCGGTAGGATCGAGAGACAAGAGGAGGAGAAAAACGAAGGGGGAATTTAATGAAAGGGGGCAAGGTAGACCCTTCTTGACTCCCTAGGAATGATGTTGGGGTTATTAAAGGGTCCCGTGGGGCAAATAAAAAAGAATAGATTTTTCGCGGTAGAAGCGCTTTCCGGTTCGCGAACCGGGTCGCGAAAAGGGAATTCGCCATTTTGTGTTTCGTTTTAATTAAATTACAAGATGGAGGAAAAACAATGTGAGAAATGGGTATAAGGGGGTACGGGAGACGTATCCTGACCCCCTATGTTTTCTGAGGGTGGCTGAGGATGCTCATATATGTTGATACATGTCTTCCAGCGGCTGCGCGTGAGCGTATTTTTTTTTTTTTGCTGCGTGACGTCTGTTAACGTTCGATTCGAAGGAAATCAGGAAGTGTTGACCGCCATTTTGACACTGCGAGTAAATATAATGTTAAAAATAATTGTTATAAATTAATCCGTATTGATAAACATTGTCTGCGCCATCTTGCCTTTTTTCCAATGCCACACTTTTGTCGTGCACGGCAGCCATTTTAGATGCCTTGACCAGACCCACTCTCTTCATGCCGCTGATCCTCAGCATGGCTCCCCACCCTCGCAAGCATCTCCCCCACGCACTGGTCACCCCCGCTCTCTCTCTCATGCATGGGCCATAATCCTCCCCCCATCTGCGCTGCTCTTCCCTGAGAATCACACCCTGTGCCCGCCCGACACCTCCCTTTCACCCTACCGCACCCTCTGACACTCCTCTTCCTCTGTGTCTGATTGTCCAGGCCGGTCCCAGGCTATCACCTAGCCCTGTGGATGTAGTTTATGGCCCCAACTGTAAAGAATCACTCCTCTTCAAAGGAGTTACAGTAGATCAAGGCCCCCACCCCATGAGATCCGTCACACCACACGCGTTCCTACTATCTGATAACGATCCTGTATTGTGATTGGGGAGGGGATTCTCACTGTGAGGGTGTGTGGGACCGAGCCTGAAGCGGAAGATTCCAGGGATGCCTTTTTGTACATTAAAGTCTTCACAATTATGTGTCACATTAAAAATATATAGCACTCCAACAAAGTAGTAGGATTATAACACTTTAATGACTTATAAATATATACAACGCTCCAACAAAGTAAACACGTTAAAAAATGTTTTTTTTAAACAAAGCAACAATGGGCTGCATTGGTCTGTCTTTTAGTCGGCAAAATCCGTCTGCCTGTGAGGTGGCGTCAGTAGCGGTCCGTTGTGCGAATAGGCCGAAGGCAGCACAATGCGCCGAGATCCGCACGGCACCCATGTGATGTCCAGTAAGTTGCCGCACTGGTCTTGGCATCCTACAATACTGCGCCGAAAAACGGCGTGGGGCGCCCCACGTGGGGCGCCCCGGTTTGCGCGAACTGGCCTCCCCCGCCTCCCCAGGTGGAGGCTCCTCTGCTGCAGTGGTCCGCCCCTTTAGCGTTTCAGTCGCCATTCAGCTGTTTACCGCCCGCTTTTGCTGCACTGTGCCTCATCCGCCATTCAGCTGAGTTACGCCCGCTCTTGCGGCTACAGCGTCTCGCCCACCATCCAGTTGAATTGCGCCCGTTCTTGCGGCTACAGCGTCTCGCCCACCATCCAGTTGAATTGCGCCCACTCTTGCGGTGCAGCAATAGGCGGCTGCCACAGGACTCTTAAAATGGCGGCCGGCTCTTCGGATTTGGGCCTGGTCCACTAAAATGGCCCTGGGACACATTTGAACTCGGACATTTGCCTGCTAGGGCTTGGGCCCCATTCTCGAAAGCGTCCCCTCAGCCTTGAAGATTCTACAAAAGTCATCGGGCCCCTGACTCCCGCAGGCTTCCGGTGGGGAGCGGCTGCCATGATTGCTTGCGGAATGGCCACGACGGAGCTAGAGATGGTGGTGCTCTCATGCTGACGCCAGCTTCAGTCTGAAACATCCAGAAACACTGTAGACTATCAATTCGATGACTTCCGGTGGAGCCCCAATGTGACCCGGTAGGGAAGAACTTGCCCTCCCCTCTTTTGACTGATGGTTCTTGTTGCCTGTCCCCTCCGTTGTCATCTAACGGAACCTTTTTGGATTGCTGAGTGAGAAAAAAAAAGGTGGGGCTTTCATCATTTGGGAAAAAAAAATGTTTCAATCCAATGAAAAGTGTTATTTTTAGGTCATATGATCAAGCATTTCATCATTAGGAAACCAAAAGTAAAATGAACCAATGAAAAGTTTTATAAACAAGTCACATGACCTGTTATGCGGCATTGGGCGATAAAAAGCCTACAAAATCCGTTGGCCTGTGAGGCGGTGTCAGTAGCGGACCGATGTGCGAATAGGCCGAAGGCAGCACAACGCGCCGAGATCCGGATGGCAACGAGGTGGTGTCCAGCAAGTTGCCGCACTGGTGTGGCCATCCTACAATGCTGCGCCGAAAGACGGCGTGGGGTGCCCGGGATGGGGGGGCGGGGGGGGAGGCGGTGCGAACTGGCCTCTCCCGCCTCCCCAGGTGGAGGCACCTCATCTGCAGTGCGGCGCCTCTTACCGTTTCATTCGCCGTCCAGCAGAGTTGCGCCCGCACTTGCTGCTACAGTAGGCAGAAGGTAGCACAACGCGCAGAGATCCGGATGGCACCGAGGTGGTGTCCAGCAAGTTTCACTGGTGTGGCCATCCTACAATGCTGCTCCGAAAGACGGCGTGAGGTGCCCGTGGGGGGGGGAGGCGGCGCAAACGGGCCTCTCCCGCCTCCCCAGGTGGAGGCACCTCATCTGCAGTGGGGCGTCCCTTAGCGTTTCCCTCGCCGTCCAGCAGAGTTGCGCCCGCACTTGCTGCTACAGTACGCCGAAGGCAGCACAACGCGCCGAGATCCGGATAGCACCGAGGTGGTGTCCAGCAAGTTTCACTGGTGTGGCCATCCTACATTGCTGCGCCGAAAGACGGTGTGGGGTGCCCGGGGGAGGGGGGGGGGGAGGCGTCGCAAACGGGCCTCTCTCTCCTCCCCAGGTGGAGGCACCTCATCTGATGTGGGGCGCCTCTTAGCGTTTCACTCGCCTTCCAGCTGAGTTCCGCCCGCTCTTGTGGCACAGTGCCTCACCCCCCATCCAGCTGAGTTCCGCCCGCTCTTGCGGTACAGTGCCTCACCCGCCATCCAGCTGAGTTGCGCCCGCTCTTGCGGCTACGCAAGAGGAAAAAATTAAAGGGAGGTTTGGGAGAGTTATTAAAAAAATTTTTTTACAACCACTTTGTCACAGTATTGCAATTTATTAACAACACTGGATACATCCAAACAATGACAATTAATAATCGAGCTGCACCGATGGAAGTCGCTGCTCCAGGCTAATTAATTGTGAGTGTGTTGGCCATTATTGCGCATGCAGATGAGTCTGCTATTTTCTAAATAATATGCCTAGTGGCATCAGGGCTTACGAAGTGTGTTCCGTTTTTTGTTTACATTACTATAGTGATTGTGACTTCGAGGCTCATCAAATATTCGTCGAGCCCTGGATCCAGCCTGATAATTTGATCACTTCCGCACAGGATCTAGTAAGTGGCCTTGTGTCATATGTGATGTTGTAGACACCTTTATAGCCAGCACTAGACTCTAAGGTCGGTTCAAATTTGTTTTCTACAGCCACGTACGCTACCCTGCAAATTGAAAATACTCCTTTGAAGCGTATGAATTTTCGATTGTTCTAGTGAGTATGGTCCCCTAATCTCTAATCTTTAACAAACCCCCCCCCTTTTTTTTTAAAAACCCTTGATTCTAATTTGTGAAGTATCTTTCTTCTGTTTTTACAGTGTCCCCTCTATTTAAACACCGGCTCCCTGTTTAAGTCATACAGGTTATCCGGATGCATAATTGTGGCTTGCACTGATTTAAGGCCCCACGTGACCTTATGCTTAGGTGAGCTTCAAGTGATCTCCTCTGGTGTTCCGTGTTTTTTCTAAGTGGTTGGGTCGATATTAATCTCTGGTTGGACCCTTTTCCACCATTTGGGATACCACATAAAACTCTGTTTGAAGAACGTTTTGCGTGTTATCAGAGTTTTTGTACCATAATACTGGTTTCCTCCTCAGAAACTTATGACTTACCTTCCTTTTGTCTGTTATATTATTCCTCTGTAGTTTGCGACTTTTGTTTCGCGTTGGATATTCCTCTACGACTGATTGGGATACTCCTTCTCCCCCAGCTGAGCACGTTGTAGCCCGCTGCCCATGGTAACTGCGCATACTCATACTTTGACGCCGGTTCATCGACGTCTATGATTAAATAGGTTGTGATACTAAAGTACACTCAGCTCCTAAATAATTAACTTTTGCCCTACCCTTCTTTTAATTTCCAGATCTTGGCCCCCTCCTCCCCGTTCTATCCTACCAGTCCTGATGAAGACCCCATTTAAGGAATCTACTTGACCTATAAATACAGGGGTCGAAACGTCGACGGCTTTTTGTTTGGTTTCAGACATCCGGTTCCAAGTCCCTGACATTACCATTGACATGGTTGTACCGTAGAATGTTTTCCCTGTAATTGTACCTAATTTAGTCTCCCAATGTTTAGGATGTTACATTTGAAATGTTCAATTGTCTTTGAATTTTGTGATTGGTCTGATTTTATATGACTATCACTTTCCTGTAATTTCCTCTAATGAGCACCCCCTGTCCTTTCCTTCCTCCCTTTTCCCTTGGGCCTCTTAAGTTCGTCGATTGACCATTTGAACAGATGTCATTGTTTGGATGTATCCAGTGTTGTTAATAAATTGCAATACTGTGACAAAGTGGTTGTAAAAAAAAAAATTTTTTAATAACTCTCCCAAACCTCCCTTTAATTTTTTCCTCTTGCGGGGACCCCCTGTTCTTCTTGTACCACATAGCGCCCAGGTCCCCGCGACTGCATGGGTTAAACCCCCTTTTGTGTAATGCGCTCTTGCGGCTACAGCGTCTCGCCCACCATCCAGCTGAATTGCGGCCACTCTTGCGGTGCAGCGATAGGCGGCTGCAACAGGACTCTCAAAATGGCGGCCGGCTCTTTGGATTTGGGCCTGGTCCACTAAAATGGCCCTGGGACACCTTGGAACTTGGACGCTTGCCTGCTAGGGCATGGGCCCCATTCACGAAAGCGTCCCCTCTTTTGACTGATTGTTCTTGTTGCCTATCTCTTCTGTTGTCATTTAACGGAACCTTTTTGGACTGCCGAAAGGGGTTCTGGTCCGACCGCTGGTTGGTGGAGACATTTTGACTATATCCTGGACCTGCCCGGCCTCGCCCAAAATGGCGCCGGTATAAATGGGACTCGTAACTCCTTGTTGTGTACTGGTTGCCCAACCTTGATATCACGAGATACGTATGCAGTTTTGAAGCACATGGCGGGCGGGGACGAGTACTGATTGAACATTTGGACATCCCTATTGATATTAAGTTCTGATGTGTTATTGATTACTGTACTATTGAAAGTTCGAATTAACGTCACCTATGGTACTTGCCCGCAAATGTATATCTAGATAATTTTATTGTAACTGGCCCTGTCGTACTTTAATTATAAAATGTACGTCCACCGATTTCGCAACTGTTAGACACCTTAGTTCTTGCAACCTAATGGCCCGCCCGTTACGTTCTTCTACAGTGTAAATGTTCCCTCATCATATACGATTCCAGTTTGCTCCGTGGCCGGCCCACGTGGTTATAGGCCCGTATTTGTATACTGACATTTTCACAATAAAGGTTTTTAAAACAAAACATGGTAGTAGTACCTAGATTGGTAAAGTTTTGAATAATAGCCACTGTTTTCGAATCAGTAAAAGGCAAGTGAAATAAAGCAGCCCGATTACATGACGGTTAAAAGGTATAATACGCAGGAACGCAGTAAAGATAAATGGTCAAGGGCTGTTGTGTTTTCTACTCCTGCAACATAAAGTGATCGATAAGAATCCGATATTCATGCCTATCAGCGACTAAGACAGCAGGCCGAGCCTCTTTTGTTCAACGGCTCCCTCATGGGACGAAGAAACGCCCTTTTTCTCGAAATAGGAATATTTTACTTGCAGGACAGTTGTAAATTTCCCGGGAAAATACATTAGCCTGGAACATTGTTAGTGATAAACTGTAAATGCATCTGGGTCCTTTGCTTTACAAGTCAGAGTGAGAAAAAAAAAGGTGGGGCTTTCATCATTTGGGAAAAAAAAATGTTCGAAAGCAATGAAAAGTGTTATTTTTAGGTCATATGACCAAGCCTTCCATCATTAGAATAACAAAAGTAAAATGAACCAATGAAAAGTTTTATTAACAAGTCACATGACCTGTTATGCTTACGTTACGCGCTGCGCGCCACGCTCTGGATTGCTTCCGGGAAGCTGCGCCTCGCGCACCGGAGCGCCTCCGGGTGCGCTAACGCGGCGCGTCATATGACGCATTACGCGACAACGCAGGTCCAAAATATAGTCAAAATGTCTCCACCAACCAGGGGTTGGAACACAACCCCTTTCAGTAGTCAAAAAAGTTCTGTTAAATGACAACAGAAGGGACAGGCAACAAGAACCATCAGTCAAAGAGGGGAGGGCAATTTCTTCTCTACCGGGTCACGTTGGGGCTCCACCGGAAGTGATCGAATTGGTAGTCTACAGTGTTTCTGGATGTTTCAGACTGATGCTGGCATCAGCATGAGAGCACCACCATCTCGTGGCTACGTCGTGGCCATTCCGCGAGCAATCATGGCAGTCGCTCCCCACCGGAAATCTACGGGAGTCGGGGGTCCCGGTGACTGTTGTAGAATCTTCAAGGCTGAGGGGACTCTTTTGGGAATGGGGCCCATGCCCTAGCAGCCAAGCGTCCGAGTTCCACGGTTGCCCAGAGCCATCTTTGCAGGCCAGGCCCAAGTCTGTGGAGCCGACAGCCATTTTGTGAGCTCTGTAGCAGCCGCCTGTCTCTGTCCCGCAAGATTGGGTGCAATTCCGTTGGATGGCGGGTGAGACGTTGTAATAGCAAGAGCAGGCGCAATTCAGCTGGCCGAGCGAGGCACTGTGTCGCAAGAGCGGGCGCAAGTCAGCTGGTCGAGTGAAGCGCTGGGGTGTAGCTGAGAAACCTCCACCTGGGGAGGTGGGGGAGGCTCGTTCGCGCCGCCTCTCCCTTCTAGTGCACCCCACGCCGTCTCCTGGCGCAGGTATATGTGATGGTCGGACCAGGGCACCGCAGGACGTGTCTTCAGGTCAAACGGATTGTGGGACAAGGTGTGGAGCAGGCGCAATTATCTCGGGGGCCTCCGTAAAGCGGTTCAGGGAGGCACCGCATCACATTGTTTTCCAATGCAGTCAGGTCCACAAACAGCCCCCACTTACTTTGAGAATAGTGAAGCTGCAGCAGGTGCAAATAAGCTTCAGACAGTGTTACAAGCGCTGCTCGGAACCCTCAACTATGGCACCCAACATCCAGGACTTATGCCATTTGTGCAAGGCAGTGACATCGAAGCATCTCAGGGACCAAGCAACATACTATATCCAGAGTCCTTACCACAACCTCTGCCTTCCTTCTTACCTAGTTATTGTTCTTTCACTCCCACTCCAGGCTTTTAGTCTGTGGATGGAAAACCATGAACCTACACTCACCTATGAAAATCTTACTATTGATGGTTGATTTTGAGCTCCAAATACAAAGGCTTGTTTGGATCGATGTTGCAGCAGGCTGCCATGTAAATAGATATTTAATAAAACGTTTTACCCTGTTACTTGTTGATTTTGAGTCCCAAATACAAAGGCTTGTTTGGATCGATGTTGCAGCAGGCTGCCATGTAAATAGTTATTTAATAAAACGTTTTACCCTGTTACTTTGCTGGTGTGTTGTATATATTTATAATATTTGCATAGGGTTTGTCGTTATTTTGGGTGGGGTGGGCGGTGAAGCCGAACTGTCTTGCAGCCATCATGGTGTCGAGCTCAGTTCCTCTCACTAGTTTCGTATTTCTCATGAGGGGTTGTTCATAATGTTTCTATTTTTTTTTAAGTTCAAAATAAAGTTTATTAAAATAAAAGAGGTGTCAATACAAAGTCAAAGCAAAATACAATATCAATAGTGGGGTCAAATGCAAAAAAAAATGCATGAAAACATTACAATAATGGAGAGAGGAGAAAGATACACAATATATGAGGCTATCTGAAGGAAAGCAAAACAGAGGCAATTGTGAAAATTAACGAGCTATAGAAGAAAGAAATGGAACGAAAGGTGAGTCATGGAGGTTTAGAAACCTCTTGCTGAGAGGGAGATAAATGGGTAGAACGTTTAGCACAAACATCAAGATAAAGGGTAATGGGAAGCCATAAGGCGTGTCTCTTCGGGGCTAGGGTAAAAGGGTATACAAATGCAGTATCTAATCTGTGGTTATGGCAAACATTAAACCACCAAGCTTTGATGGTAATATTGTTCGAATTCTTCCAGTTAACAGTGATCTGTTGAAAGGCAACAGCTAGTAATAGGTCAATAATTTGTACATTAGAGTCAACATGTGCCCAGGAAGGAGAGAGGCTTCCTAGAAAAATGTCAGCAATAGAGAAGGGAGAGGTAGTATGGAATATGGAGTTGATTTGATCCCAGACTTGAGTCCAAAAGGTGTAAGTAGGAGGGCAGGAGAAAAGCATGTGGAGGAGTGTGGCGTTAGGTGCGGAGCAGGACCAACAGAGGTCTAGGGTTGAGGGAAATCTCTTGTGAAGTAGAGACGGAGTGTAAAGAAGTCGATTGTATATCAAGAAAAGTGTTTGTGTGAGGGAGGCAGCTCTGGAAGATTTGCGAAGTTTAGTCCAGAGTTTATCCCACAAGGAGGAAGGCCAGGACGTGTTTAAGTCTGTTTCCCAAAGCTGTTCCACCATTGACTTCGGTCGGGAAGATAAGGGTGTGTGAAATGAATGGTAAATGGAAGAGGCCTTGGGTCCAGTGTTTAACAAGGCGTGAAGAGATGAGGCTGGCTTAGGGGGGTCGGAGAGGGGAGGGGATCGAGGAAGAGAGTTGTAGGCAGACAAGACCGCATCTTTCAGCAAAGGGAATTTGGGGGCGAAAGAAGAAGGGAGTGAAAAAGTCTGACTTAGGACAGGAAAAGATAAGAAGTCTGGTCCCTGAAAGAGTTGGGAAACCCAAAGTAATCCTCTTTGTCTCCAAGTTTTCCAATAAAAAGGTCTTTGCTTAATAAGAATGCTATTGTTATACCAGATGGTGGAGTTAAGAAATTCAGTGACAGAGGTAGGGGGATCTGGAGAGGAACAAAGGAGTAACTTGGCGGTGTGTTTGTGAATAGGGGTAGAGAGAAATTGGGGTTTGCAGGAGAAGGAGAGGTATTCAGCAAAGGAAAAAGGAGAAAGGGAAAGGCGTTCGATTGTAACCCATAGGGGGGATGGCTCCGCGGGATCCTTCAGCCAAAGGGAAGCTTGCCGGAGGAGGAAAGCCTTATGATAGACGGGGAAGTTTGGAAAGTTAACCTCACCCTCTGATTTAGGAAGACGAAGACGGAGCAAGGACATGCGCGGTTTCTTTTGGGACCATAGGAAGGAGGAAAGAATAGTATTGATTTTCTGAAAGAATTTGGTCGGGATAGAAACAGGGATATTTGAGATGACGTAAAGGACTATTGGGTCAGCATCATCTTGACGGTATCAAGCCGGCTCCACCAGGAGAGGTAAAGGGGATGCCACCTGGAGGTGAGGTCGGAAAGTTTCTGGGAACATTTGTTGAGGCAGAGTGAAACGGTATCTGAGACAGAAGGGGTAATGTGCAAACCAAGATATTTTATGTGAGTAGGACTCCATGTAAAGTTGGATGCGGCAAAATCTGGCTTAAAGGTAAATTTGGTGAGGGGTAGGATCTCGCACTTGTCATTGTTTAATTTATAGCCAGATAATTGAGAGTAGGCCTGAACTTCAGTGAGGAATGCGGGGATAGAGACAGAAGGGTTGGACATAAAGAGGAGAATGTCGTCTGCGTAGGCAGCTAGTTTGATGTGGGTATGAGAAAGTTGAAAGCCATATAAGTGGGGATTCTGACGCAACCTGGAGAGAAAGGGTTCGAGGGCTAGGTTAAAGAGGAAGGGAGAAAGAGGGCAGCCCTGACGGACTCCTCTACCTAGATTGAAAAAGGATGAGATTAAGCCATTGGCACAGACCGCGGCTCTGGGATTAGAATAAAGGAAAGAAATGAGAGCGATGAAATTGGGACCAAACCCAAACCACTTTAGCGCAAAGAAAAGGAAAGACCATTCGACTCTATTGAATGCTTTCTCGACATCCAAAGCGATTGCAGCCAGGGAATCGTTGAAACGTGCGGATTTGGAGAGGACGTTGAAAAGGAGTCTAGTGTTATCTGTGATATAACGGCCTTTAACAAATCCGGATTGTTCGGGGCCTAGGAGTTCTGGGAGGAAAGGATCTAACCTGATTGCTAAGGACTTGGCATATAACTTATAATCAATGTTGACGAGTGATATTGGTCTATAATTTTTGCAGTGTTGTGGATCTTTACCCTCCTTGGGTATAATACAGATGTGGGCGTCAGAAAATGTGCCAGAGGAAGCACCGCTAGATACAAAGGAATCAATGAGGGCATGCAGTTTTGGTAAAAGTAGGGAGGCAAAATGTAAATAGAATTCGACCGTGAATCCATCCGGGCCTGGAGCTTTATCTTTTTTGAGAGAGTTGAGGGCATTATGTAATTCACGTGTGGTTATGGGTAGTTCGAGGGTAGATAAATCGACTGGAAAATTAGAAGGAGGTTGAATGCTTGCAAAAAAGGTATCAAGGGAGTGAGTAGAGGGGTGGGTGTCAGAAGAGTAGAGTGTAGAATAAAATCGGGAGAACTCCTCTAAAATATCAGAATCTTTATGACGTAAAACAGAAGTAGTATCAAAAACAGATTCAATGTTCAATTTGTTTTGTTTAACTTTCAAATAATTTTCAAGAATTTTCCCCGCCTTGTTTTTCCCACCATAGAATTTTGAGCTAGATTTCAATAGGTATAATGAGGCGTCTTCAGTAGCTTGCTTGTTATATTTCATTTTGGCACAAACAAGGGCATTCAAGCTGTCTCGGGAATGGGAGGTATAAAAGGAGTGTTCTAGATGCTTGATTTGAAGTAGGAGATCACTGGTAAGCTTGCGTGCAGCTTTGCGTGTTGTGGCAACGTGTCTGATAATGAAGTCCCTGGCAGCAGCTTTATAGGTATCCCAAATGGTGTGTTTGGGTAGAGAAGGGGTGTCATTGAGGGTAAAAAATTCAGTGGAGAAGTCCGTGAAGGATTCAGTAAATTTAGGATCAAGGAGAAGGGTGTTGTTGAAGCGCCACCTCTTGGGTCCGATAGGTTTGGGTAGGATATCGATATTAATGAGTACTGGGGCATGGTCAGAGAACATTATGGGGCCAATATCAGCTTGAGTGAGGGATTGCGATAGATGATGGGAAAGGAAGATGTAGTCAATGCGAGATTGTGAGTGATGTACAGGGGAGTAAAAAGTGAATTCTTCAGAGGTTGGGTTGCAAATACGCCATGCATCGACAAGTTTGTGTTGAGAGATGGCATGCGTGAAAAGTTTGTGCGATTTATTAGGAACAAAAAATGAGGTGGATTTCCTATCTAAAAAGGGATCAAGGGGCAAGTTACAATCACCGGCTAAAATAAAATTGTCATCTATACATTCAGTAATACGGGTGGTAAAGGAACTCCAAAAGGCGTGATTGCCGCCAGTGGGGGCATAAACATTAAGCAGGGAAAGAGAGGTGCCCTTCAAGGAGAGCTTAACAAACACCCATCTACCTTCAGGGTCAAATTCAGATGACAGAACTGAGTGAGGAAATGATTTGCGAATTAACAGGGAAACACCATTTCTCTTACCATCACCAGGAGCGGAGAACACAGCCCCCACCCAACCTCTTTTAAGTTTGGCAGCTTCAGTATCAGATAGGTGAGTCTCTTGCAAAAAAGCAAAGTCAACATTCAGGTTAGCTAAATGAGAAAGAATTTTTTGCCTCTTAATTGGGGAGTGCAAACCTTTAACGTTCCACGATACAATACGTAATGACATTAAGTAATATTAAAAGAATGAAGCAGGAAAAAGTAAGAAAACAAGAAGAAGCCTCAAACAAGTGCATAATACAGATAAATGGAAAGGGAAGACGGAGAGAAAAAGGGGAGCGAGTAAATGGGAAAAAGAAGAATAAAGAACGTGGCAAGAGGATTACAGCAAAAACTAAGAAGTAAAAACAGGAAAGAAACAGCAGGAAAGGGTAAAACGGTGAAGATGAAATAACAGGAGCATACCAGAGGGAGATTGAAACGAGAATCAAGGAGAGTCTGAGAGAAAAAAGAATAGAAGGAAAGGAAAGAGTAAAAGACAAATGATGCAAATATATGAGAAAAGGGAGAAGACATGAAAAGATGCAAAGTTGTGCGAAAAAGAATGACACTAAAATAAATAACAAGGTGAAGTAGGATATGAGATCAGGAACAGATACAACATATGAAAACATTTCAAAAAGAAGAAGGAAGGAAGGGCAGGTACTTACAAGGGTGATGGAACAAGGGTACAAAATCTGGAAGGAGGACGAAGGGGATGAAAACGGAGATGAGACGAGGGGGGTAAGGCCAACCAACGGAGGGCAGTAAAACGGGGCAACGAGACGTCCAACCGGATAGACATAACGGGGCGCTAAATAGGGATCTGCAAAAGAAGGAGAACAGCGTGATTAGGTAAGAGAAGACATCTAGAATATACTATGGCAATAAAACAGACAAATAAGGATGCGTAAAATAGCAACGAAGGTCGACTAGTCAAAAAAGACTGGTCAAAAACAGGGACGGGGATTAACAATCAAAGAAGATACAGAAACATGAATAAAAGGCTAGCAGGATACTAGGAGAACCAATTACAACAATGAGAGAAGTCACGGAGGGAATGAGGATGAAGAACTGGAACTGGAGAACTCCATGTTAGCAGGACCGCAGGAATTAAGGAAACTTCGGAGTCGCATTGGATCTTCATAGGTTGTGGTCTTATTGTTGTGGGTGACTTTGAATAAGCAAGGATGAAAGAGACCATATCTGGCTCCAATAGATCGAAGATCCGCTCTCATGTCAAGGAAGGCTTTGCGTCGGTTAGCAGTGGATTTGGCGTAGTCTTGGGCGAAGAATAGGGTGGAGCCAGACCAGGTAAGGCGTGGAGAAGCTTTAGCAGCCAGGAGAACCTTCAATAGATCCGTGTATTCAAGAAAATACATTATGACACCCCTGGGCTTTGTGGATGGAGAGGCAGAAGATGAGAGTCGGCCAAGCCTGTGAGCACGTTGGATATTGAGCGTAGTGTCTTCAGGTAGGTGCAAGAGCTTGGGCAGAAAGGACTTGAAGAAAGTTATAGGATCATTCCCCTCACAACCTTCTTTCAGGCCGTAAAGACGAAGATTATTACGTCTTTTCCTATTTTCAAGGTCCTCCACCTGCTTCTGGAGAGAGGACAACTGCAAATCCATGTGGGCGATCTTGGTAGCAGATTCCTGAAGAGATGACACAGACTTTTCCACGGTGGAGACCCTGACGTCCATTTGAGACCAATTGTCAGTTAGCGTTTGCAGCTTGGCATTAGTCTCCTCCATGTAGGGGCGCAAGGCCCTGATCTCCTCAAGAAGCAATTCCATTGAGATGACTGAGGAGGATTTCATAGGAGAGGGGGGATCCTTTTTTAACCTCATTGAGTTGGTTTTAGAAACAGTTTGTGAAGGAGTATCCATATCAGACAGCGTTTCACTGGAGATGGAGGGTGCAGAAGCTTCTAAGTGAGCTAGCGCTGTAAAAAGTTTGGAGTTTTTAATGTAGTTGCGCTTAGGGGTCCTGCTGGAACAGACCGCCATCCAAGCGTGCGTAAAAAGGATTGTAGAAGACGCACGAGTTAGGGCTGAAGGAGTAAAACCAGATAATAAGAACAAACAGCGCCCGAAAATGGAGGAAGTCGTAGAAGGAAGCCAAAAAAGAGTCAATGGAGCGGTGTGTAAGAAGAAAAATACCAAAGTAGGCAAAGGAGAAAGGCAACTCCTATCTCAAATCGCAAGGAAATCCCAGGTAGAGAAAACGAAAAACAAAATGGCGGCCCGTTCTGAGGAGGGCAAAAAAGACGAAGTAATTACCATTTGTCATACCAAGAATGCAGAAAAGTCACCTGTGTAGGTCAGAAAATGTCTTCATGGTGGTAGAGTGGGCGAAGACAGAGCAGGAAGCCTCATGCCGCTGGAGTGCAGATGTGAAATTCACGTGTGGGATGAGCGCCGCTTTGGAGCACAAAATGGCGGTCGCGGCCGCTTCAGAGCCGCGACCAGAGCGAAATCAGGAATTTGCGTGCGCAAAGGCTCCAAGCCGCGGCAGGAGTTACCGCATGTGAAGCCAGGCGTTGTCCCGCATCATGCACTGCCTCTCCGGTGCGATGTCGGTGACGCAAACCGCCAGTCAGCTCCGGTACGGACGGAGCTCTACCGCCGCACCTCCATCCGGATCGGGCGCTTAGCCACGCCCCCCAATGTTTCTATTTTAGCGAGGTCAAAAAGAGATCCCATTAGTGGCCTATTGATTTTGCTTGATTCCTTTTGTTTTCTTAACGATTTTTCACTATCTGCAAAGACTAAACAGAGTATTGCGACTCTGTGCTTGTTACAAATAGAGAATGAACCAAAGAGAACCAATTCCAAAACAATAAATGCTAGGATAACAATCAATCAAATGGAGAGGGAAGCAGGCACGGTGGATTACAACGGGGGCAAAGGCCTGTGTTACCTACCCTTCACTATCTGCAAAGAGAGAATACTCCTAAAAGAAAAGAGGGGGGGGGGCAGCGTTCAAAGCACATCAGCGTGCATAAACACGAAAATGTTTTTACCTACCACGTACTTGACATTTTACAGCTTTTGATATTTGCTACTAAAAAACATTGAAATTCACTGAAAAAACCATAGGTTAAAGACCATATATAGTTAGGAATTAGCATTTACAAAACTTTGAAAATTCACTGAAAAAACCATGGGTTATAGACCATATATAGTTAGGAATTAGCATTTACAAAACCTTATTTTACTCACACAAAACCATTGAAATTTCATATATAGTTAGTTGCACTAACTATATATCGCGCACCCGCAATCCTCTGCTGATCATGTCACATATTACATCATTCATGACATGATCAGTGACATCACTGATGACATCACTGATGACATCACTGATGACATCACTGATGACATCACTGATGCCATATCATTTGACATTACTGATCACATCACTGATGACATCATTAATGTGATAATACGGTGAACCTCTTCAGACTCTAATATAATCTTAGATACACTCAGAGTAAATAGACGCTCACAGACTGTCACTCATCCATGGAGTTACTCACACACCTAGTCAGTCATGCAAAGAATCAATCACACTTCCATTTCCTCAACTATATAGTTATACACACCTTACTTATTCAAACATATACTAACACATATTTACTCTCTTATACAATCCCTGATACAAGTTCACAATGATCCATACAGCCACTCACAAATTCACCGGCTCTTATGCACAGTTATTTATATATGTCAACTCTCACATGTACTGTGTTTTACATATGTACTTACTTTGACATGTAGCACTGAGATATCCATTCACTCACCAATACACTCATGCACACAGTCAACCGCCCATACAGCTGTTTCCACATGCACTTTTGAACCCATACATCTAGTGAATCAACTGCTCACACATCTATGCACAGAGTCATATACCTCCCAGCCACCCACACACACACTCAGTTTCCCATACAAATATTTGGGCAACCAATCAATAACCCATATACTTAATCATACAGCTACTGATCAACACATGCAGCAGTTTACAGTACAACAGACATAATGATGCACAAATTAAGACAGTTTAGTCACTAACCCATGCACTCAGTGAGACACATTTAATCACTCACTCATACAGTCAGTCATGCACCTACTAAATCCTTCATCCAGACACTTATACATCCACTCATTCTTCAATATGTAAGACATATTTTGACTTTACAGAAACACACAGTCACTGGATGTTGTCATCAGTGATGTCATCAGTGATGTCATTTGAGATGTCATCAGTGATGTCATCAGTGATGTCATCAGTGATGTCACTGATCATGTCATGAATGATGTAATATGTGACATGACCAGCAGTGGATTGCGGGTGCACGATATATAGTTAGTGCAACTAACTATATATGAAATTTCAATGGTTTTGTGTGAGTAAAATAAGTTTTTGTGAATGCTAATTCCTAACTATATATGGTCTATAACCCATGGTTTTTTCAGTGAATATATATATATATATATATATATATATATATATATATATATATATATATATATATATATATATATATATATAATACATGGCGATGGTAGCCACTCTGTCTGATATGGAGTATTTTTATTTTTGTCCCA
>NW_028247143.1:0-11905 GCF_964263255.1 Lissotriton vulgaris
TGTCACCTGCGAAGTTTTTCTTGTATTTCACAATCTTCTTTTCATCTTCTTTGTTAGACCTGACGTCATTGGTGTGAGTCTCCCTACCATTTTTGACGGATTGCCTCCTCTGTTTTGATGTATTTTTGCTGGATTTATGCTTTGGGCACTGTGCCACTGCTAATCAGTGCCACAGTGCAAGTGCTCCCCATGTTAAATTGATATATTACTTGGATTCCATGATTGGGTTATTTGATTTACCTGTCAGCCCCTAGTACAGTGCACCATGTGTGCCCAGGGCTTGTAAATCAAATGCTGCTGGTGGGCTTGCAGCACTGGTTGTGCCACCCACAGTAGCAGCTTGCAAAGTGTGTCTCAGGCCTGCCATTGCAAGGCCTGTGTGCAGTCTAGCAATACTATGTTGACTTGGCCAAGTGCACCCACTTGCCAGACCCTAAACCTTCCCTTTGCTTCATATTAGATACCCCTATGGTAGGCCCAGGGCAGGGTGCATTGTAAGTATAAGGTGGCACATGCTCTGCTGTGTAGCATGTTCTAATAGTGAATTACAGCCATTTTCGTTTTTCACTATTGAAGGCTACCTGTTCTCATTGGCCAGAATGGGCGGTTAAGGTTATTACATTCTTATAATCCTAACTGACTCAGAGTTTAGTATGCCTGAACTCAGAATAATAAAATACATATTTTAGTAAAGTTTATTTTAATATCCTGTGTTTACAAATACCACTTTTAGAAAGTAGGTATTCACTTGCCTAACCATTTGAGCCTGCCTCTGCTGGGTTGTGTATTCCTTGTCTGGGTTTGTGAGTAGCAGGGCTGGTGGATTCCAGGAGACAGGCTGGGGCAGCCCAGTGGTGAATAGAGAGATATGCATCTAGCTGGGAGGGAGGAGTTGCACCAGGGACCTGAATAGGGCTGGGCCTTCCCTCTCTTCCACTCCCTGTGGCTTGTCTGATGTCTCTGCCCTGCACTGTGAAAGGAGAGGAAGAATCATGTCAACAGAGTGCTCCAGAGCTGTATCTTCCCTCTCTTGTGCGGGCTCCACCTCCTGTGGGGCAGCTGATGTCTCTGCCCTGCACAGTTAAAGGAAGAAGAGAGTCATGTCAACAAAGTGCTCAGGAACTGGTTTGAACTAGGTAGAGGCCTCTCTGCCTTCAGAGAATAAAAGATTTTGGGGTATAAATATTAAGACCCTGATCCCAAGAAATGAGATCACTTCTGGAACAAGAAACCTTTCTGCCAAGGAGACGAACCAAGGAAGCTGCAGGAGTTTGGACTGCCCCTCTGTCAGTGTGCTGTTTGCTGGGTTGGCCTGCAGTGGTTGCTTCATTGCCAAGGGAAAGGAGAAGGAACTTTGTAGGGACTTTCATCTACAGAATATTCTTCAAGGGCTTGAACTGTGCTTGCCTCCTGCTGAAGTCTCAGGGACAAAAGAATTCACCTCCAGCTCCCTCCTGAATTTCCTTGCTGGGAATTCTGACTCCAGTCACTTGCGTGCTGCTGGGAGCTGGAAACGCGATGCAACGAGAATAAGTGTGTCGCCGCCGCAGCTGAAATCATCTCGGCTTTCTTGGCAGACCGGATTAGTTGGTGGTGTATGCGGGTGGCATTTTTGAAGGCGTCCCTGGTGCTGGTGTTTGGGTCTTTTTTCCAGGCCTTCTCGAGGGAGCGACAGAGTTTCTTCGATTTCTTAAGATCATCGTTGAACCAGGAGGCGTTTTTGCTGCCTAGTTTGATTTGACGTTTTTTCAACGGTGCTAGGATGTCGGCGCTGTTGGATAGCCATTGGGTGAGGTTAGTGGCTGCTTGGTCGGGGTTTGAGGAGTGGGCAGGGGGGTTTTGAAGAAGCGATGAGGAGATCTGGTCGATGGTGATTTTGTTCCAGTTTCTTCGCAGAGTGGGTTGGGGATGGTTGTGAGTTGTGTTCTTATTGTAGATAAAGTGTACGCAGCTGTGGTCCGTCCAATGGAGAGTTGTGGTGTGACTGAAGGAGACATGTTTGCTGGAGGTGAAGATAGGGTCGAGTGTGTGACCAGCGATGTGGGTGGGCGTAGTGACAGGTTGTTTGAGTCCGAGGTTGGTGAGATTGTCCAGAAGGGAGGTGGCGTTGCTGTCATTGCTCTTTTCCAGGTGAAAGTTGAGGTCTCCCAGTAGAATGTATTCCTCGGAGGGGAGGGCGTGTGGGGTGATAAAGTCAGTGATATCGTCGCTGAATTGTGCACGGGGTCCTGGAGGTCGGTAGAGGAGGGCGCCTCTGAGTGTGTTCTTGGGGTCGGTGTGGATCTGGAAGTGAAGGTGTTCGGCGCTGGCAAGGTTGACGTCTGAGCTGGTTGAGATGCGGATGGAGTTCTTATGGACGATGGCGATGCCTCCTCCTGTTTGATCGGTGCGGTCCTTACGGATGATCTTGTATCCTTCCGGGATGGCAATGGTGATGTCTGGGGCTGAGGAGGCGTTCATCCATGTTTCTGTTAGGAAGGCGACGTCCGGAGAAATGGTGTCTAGTAGGTTCCAGAGGTCGATGGCGTGTCTGTGGACTGAGCGGGTGTTGAGCAGGATGCATTTAAGGTGGGTGGAGTCAGATATCTGTTTTGTGTTCGTGGATGAGGAGTTTTTCTTGGTGCCGTCGAACTTGCAGGAATAGCAAGTGAAGGGTCCATGGGTGTGTCCAGGAGCGGCTTGGGCGCAGTTGGAGAGTCGGCCGGGGTTAAGGGCTAGGAGGGTGGAGGCGTCGTATGTTATGCGGGAGGGGTGGGTGGTGCGAGGGCCAGGGGGTCTGGCGCTGGGCGCGGTCCAGGCGCGGACGGGCGTAGACGGGCTTACCTTTGGCGCACCTTCGGCGCGGCCGTAGCGCGTGGACGCTGCGCGTTGGTGCATCAGACATAAGTGGAGAGGTGGAGGGGGGCGGAGCGTGGGAGGGGGAGCAGGGAGGCGGGAGCGTAGGGGGAGGGACGGGCTGCAGGCACAACAAAATGGACGAGGAGACAACAACAGGACCGGGTAATGCGAGCTGGCGGTGGAAGACGGGCACAATGTCAATTAAAAACACAATGAAAGCAATGCGAAGCGTTCCCAAATGCAACAATGCTACACAGGCCAGGCAATGCGGATATTTCACAGTTTAACTATTCTGAGCAAACAAAGCAATGCAGAGCGCTACGCAGCGGAGCGGGTGTAGATTCAATTAAAACAAGTTTACAATTAAGCATACAAAGCAATGCAGAGCGCTACGCAGCGGAGCGGGTGTAGACTCAATTATAATAAGTTTCAAGTATGGCAGTGCCTTGTGTGTGAAAGTGGAGTATCAATTGGGTGGATGGTAGTCCACCACGAGTAATATAATAAGGTCACTATCTTGTCAGGTCCAGTTAAAGGTTTCAGTAATTTAAACTTGACCTGAACCCCTGGCAGCCATGGCACAGACAAGACAGGTTTTATGTAAACAAATGTGTAAAGTATTTAGAAGCACCAGACCAGGCAAAAAGTCAAAAACACAACTCAGTAAAATCCTACTTCAATTTATGAAAATAGGGAATAATATGGGGCCTGATTTAGATCTCTGCGGATGAGTTACTCCTTCATAACAATGACGGTGGTCCCATCTCCGGAAATATAAATTCCATTATTTCCTATGGAATTCATTTTTCAGTGAATGGGATAAGCGTCACTGTTATGACAGAGTAACCTGTCCGCCTAGATCTAAATCAGGCTTTTATTAACCAAAATGACAGCAAAACAAAAATAATCGAATATGGGAAACCAGAGGCATGAATTGTAGGAGAGTAGGGTCTGCTATCCTATGGTCACCCCAAATGTTTGCTTTTTGCTTCACTGGTTTATGACTTAATGTAGCTGTGGGCCTGTTAATCAGACCCACAGCCTTCTGTTCTCTCTCTAAATTGATGCCAATACACTCTAGGTGCATTACGAATTGGAACTGGTTCACCTTATAGGCCCCTGTAACAGTGTACCATAGGTACCCAGGGCATAGGTGTAGCCAAGGCCTACCAGGGGATACAGCATGTATTGTGCCACCCCTGGCCTGGCCTCCATATTTGACACAACTGGCTGATCACTCAGCTGGGGTAAGTTGGTGTAATCACCTCTTACTTAGATATAGTATCCCTATATCTAACCTTAACTGGACACATGTTAACCTATAAGCCACTCCTATGGAAGGCCTCTGCAATCCAGGAGGCAGAGTGCGTGGTTACATGTGAGACGGTGCTCTAGTATGAGCTGAGCCTGTCTGCAGCTGTCGGGAACAACTCCCTTAGCTGTTCCGGGATATTGCCATACCATATACTCTTAAGTGCATTATAATCCTCGCGTTTATTTGCTAACTTTGGTTTGTCGAGTAAGGTGTCATACGATTTGGAATACTATCCCCTCGACAGTTCTGTTGACGGGGATAGCATTCCATCCTTCTAGAGGGACACGACATGTACATAACCTGAACCCCGGTTAAAGTTAAACTCGAGCCTCAGCATCAGAAAATGGATGCTGCCACCACAGACACAAGTCTGACCTCCTGCTGCTGGGAGTCCTTCCAGCGAGGCAGGCTTGGACAAAGGGTTTACTGCCTTGGGAGGTGCGAGCACCACCCCTGACAGGATTTTGTGTATTGGGTAGGACAGGGCTGAATAGAATCAGACATGCCCGGGGCACACAAGGTGTCCTCGTGCATAAGCCAGTCCAAACCGGTGCTGGGGCCTTCCAGCCCCAGTCCTGACGTGGAGCTGGACAAAGGAAAGGGGGTGTAACCGCCCCCCTTCCTGGTCCCACCCAGAGGAGGGACCAAGCAGGTGATCCACCCCTCAGATTGGGAATAAGAGTGGGAGCAGTGCCATGGTACCTCAGATAATCCTGAATCAACTTGAAACTAAGAAGACGACTGGACTTCGACATTCTGCTGCACAGAAGACTGAAGAGCATCTCCCTTGTGGCCTAGGAGTGGCCACCCTGTGAACACAGGCACCATCCAGCAACTCGACGTCTGCTTTGCCGCTGCCTCCTGCCGGAGCCCGAGCCCAGAGCCTAACAAGACCCAGACTCCCAGACTTAGTACCGCTCGATCCACAGTCCCTGCAAAGAAGGGACCCGTGGAGGCATCGAGAGACGTGGGACTGGACATCTTGAAAGAACCCCAAGAAGCTGACTGCGCAGCACCCGAGGCATCCTTGATGATGTGCTTTGGGGATTGAGAAGCCCCTCAACCGAGCAGCCCTTGCACCGAAGATCAGCCCCCCAGCGTCTCCACGATCTGCGTGGGGCCCTTTTGCATTGTGCCACTTGACGCGCCATCCCGGCCACTTGCCACGTGGTCAGCGGCCATCTTGGCAATGAAACCTACAATTTACACTGCGGGTCTGGTTGCTCCAGACTTGCCCTCGCTCCTGTAAAAAGGAGCACCCGTTCTGACCTTGCTGGTCCGAGTGAAAAGCTTGCATTGATTCCTGCGTGGCTTGCATTAGCCAAGGCCTGTTTGCTCCAATCAAGAAGCCAACACCGCCAACAGCTAGAGCCTTTGTTGGACAGCTCATGACTAACGCCTGGACATCCTTGACCTCTTCGTGTCCACGTGGCTGCAGAGACAATCTTCACCTCATCGCCTGTTTGCACCCGACATCGCCTGGTTCCATCTTGGTTCCACGGTAGTCACTGGCTAGTGACTTTGAACATTGTCCTCTCTGCTTTCAGGTCTTCACCACTCCAGATCCACCCTTGGATCCACGGGAACTCTTCTCGTCTCGACGCCTGTAGCATCTTCAACTCCAAGCACCATCGACCTGCGTGATGAAACCCGACACTACTTTGCACCCGTGCACCCACTTCCTGTGGGTGAGGTAACTCAGCAACGCCAGTGTTCCTACACTGGTACACACCTCTAGTGCCTAGGTCTAAGGTTTTGTCCTTCTAGGTCAGCCGGAAGGTTCCTTAATTACTAACTTTGTAACTTTTATGCACCATTGACTTTATATTGGTATATGCGTGCACTTTCCGCACTGCACCCGAGTCCCGCGGGCCTTTCCCCACTGTTAGTCCCAAACAGCTCCAGCTATTCCCAAGGCCCTAGGCCTACTTGTTATGTTATGTTATGTTACATACATTTGTATTGCGCACAGCTGCCCCAGCTAATGGGCGTCCTGGCGCATGGCAGGTAATATGCAACACCTACAGGAAACACAACAGAAGAAAAGATAAAGGCAATTTATTAAAACAGAAAAGTTTTTAAAACTTTACGGAAGACTAAGAGATCATCTAGCAACCGCATCTCTACTGGAAGGGAGTTCCAGAGCTCGGCCGCTCTGACCCGGAAGGATCGACCACCAACCCGACACAGCCTGTATCGGGGGATCACTGTAAGTGCTTGACCCAACGATCTCAAGGACCGGGTAGGCACATACCAGGACAAAAGGTCCGCAAGAATTTGAGGACCCACACCCCTCAAAATCTTGAACGCCAGACACAGCACTTTAAACTGGATTCTTGCCCTGATAGGCAGCCAATGCAGTGATCTCAATGTGCCGGAGACAGAACATGTACGAGGCAAGCCAACAATGGCTCTCGCCGCAGCATTCTGGACCCGTTGGAGGCGGGTAACCTCCGCTGAATTGGTCCCTACCAGAAGCGAGCTGGCATAGTCCAGGCGAGATAGCACTGTAGCCTGGACTATCAGCTGCCTGGTACGATGGTCGAAAAACTTCAGGACGGGACGCAGCGACCGTAGGATACCAAAGCAACAGGCCGCGGTTCTCTTTGTATGACCCACAAAACTGAGTGCAGGATCCATCCATACTCCTAGGTTCTTTAATTCTGTGACCGGAATGGGCGCCGGCCCCAGCTCCGCGGGCCACCACCTGTCCCCCCATAGTTCCGATCTCCTACCGACGATCATGATCTCCGTTTTCTTTGCGTTGAGCTGGAGACAGTTGTTCTTCATCCAGCTCACCACCGCTGTAAGTCCACTCTGAAACCTGGGGGCATCCCTGTCCACATCCCCGCTGATCGTAACCGCTAGCTGAGTGTCGTCGGCATATGAGACCATGGTCATGCCCCATTGCTTGACGACCTCAGCCAGCGGTCTCACGTATAGATTAAACAGCGTGGGACTCAGCGAGGACCCTTGCGGCACCCCCTGTTTCAAAGGATTGAATTGGGACTGGAACGGTGGGATGGCAACGCTAAAGAAACGATCGTCTAGGAAAGACCGGAGGGCAGGGCCACCCAGCCCAATCTCCTCCAGGCGATGCAACAGGATAGGATGCGAGACAGTGTCAAACGCGGCGCTCAGATCTAATAACACGAGCGCCGCTGTCTGCACCGCATCCATCACCGTGCGAAGATGTTCAGCCATGGAGATTCGGGCGGTCTCCGTGCTGTGGCCGGCACGGAACCCGTTCTGGGTGGGATCCAAGATGTTAGCATGGATTAGGTGGGCCGAAAGAACTTTGTTGACATGGGCCTCCAACACTTTGGTCGGCCACGGGAGCAAGGAGATAGGTCGAAAGTTTTCGGGTTTCTCTGGATCCAGCGAAGGCTTCTTTAAGATGGGAGAGACCACCGCCCGCTTCCAGCTGGCGGGTACCATGCCCGACTCCAACGAGATGTTAATCAAGGAGTGTACAACGGCCCGGCCCACAAACGACTGATCTCTAAAAAGAGTCGGTTTGAGCGGATCAGCGGGGGACCCTGATTTAACCCCTTCCACGCTCATGACGAGCTGGGCTCGTCATGGTGTAGCCTCCTCGCACACTGATGACGAGCCCAGCTCGTCATGAAATAAAGTAAAATAGCAATTTCCAGCACAGGAGGGAAATTGCCTTAGCAGCCATGGAGTTAACCTGCTGAGCCAAGAGGTCAAACCCCTCAGATGACAACGGGGGCAGCACGTGCAAAGTGGTATCTCCAAGGATGTTGATTGGAGACTCAACTGGAGGCCCTGTATAGGGAAAAGTCTTATAGATGTTTTGGACCTTTTCCAGAAAAAACAAAGCAAGAGCCGCACAATGAGTGGTGGAGCCAGTCGTAGGAGCACAGGCTTGCTTTTCTAAAAGATCCTTCATCACTTTGAAGATGGTTTTGGAGGGGTTGGAGCTGTTACCGAATTCAGCAGCGTAATAAGCTGCCCGGGCTCGGCAAACAGCCCGATGGTAAGTTTTGACGGAGGCGAGATAAATTGCTTTTTTCCCGTTATCATACGCCTTACGCCAAGCCCTCTCCGCTCGCCTACAACTACCCTTGAGTGTACGTAAGGCGCCATCGTACCACGGGCTTGACTCCCTGGAGCTGATCTTACAAGCGGTGATAGGGATAAGGGCGTCAAGCGCCTTGGAGATCCAGGAGCAGAACCTATCGTAACCTGTGTCAACAGTTACCAGAGGTTCTAATGGCTCCGCGGCGAGGACACGATGTAAATCCTCTAGCCGTAATTTACTCCAATGCCGCCTCGCGACCAACTTTGCAGGGAGAGTGGTAATCATTCCCGGCAAGGGGGTACAGATGGCAACCAAAGAGTGGTCCGTCCAGCCAAGGGGAGTAACGGCGGTGACAGAAGCGTCTGCCAGGTTGGTAAAGAACGGATCTAAAGTATGGCCACCTGTATGAGTAGGCTGCCGAACCAATTGCAAAAGCTGGAGGGCCTCCAGGTCAGCAAGGAGACCGCTTACCGTAGGGATGTTGAGATTATCGAAGTGTAAGTTAAGGTCTCCCAAGATGGAAAAGTTGGGACAACCTACCGCCAAGGAACTGACCACATCGGGGAAGGCAGCTCTAAACGCCACATCGCTACCAGGGGGGCGATAGACCACCATCCCCGAGAGTGAAAAATGTGGGGTTACCAGGATCTTAAACACCGCACTCTCACACCCCGCAATGGTCAGACCAGACCAGCTGCAAGTGAGACTGGAACGCATGGCAGGAGCAATGCCCCCTCCCCTGGTAGACCTATTAAGGGTAAAGACAGAAAAGTCAGAGGGGAATGCCAGATTGATAATAGCCGCATCGTCGTCCTTCAGCCACGTCTCTGTGATGGCCACGATGTCCGGGGCCTCTTCCTGGATCAGGTCAAGCACGTCCTGATGATGCTGCACCAAAGACCTGGCATTAAGACTGAAGATGCGAAGGGCATGCTCGGGCGATTGCTGCCAGGAGCAACCGTAGGATTTTCCTGAAGGATCGAGGTTGGAGAATCCAAAGTCCACCTGCCGCAGGCACAATGATAGGGGCCAGCTAAAGGATGTAAAGGAGGAAGACTGCATCTTACAGTCGAGCGTCCTATGTCCCGTGGAGTTTCGCTGGAATACACGAACATAGCAAGAAATGCCACGGCCACCTCTCCGAAACAACAGGAGCCCGCTGCGCCCAGCGCGTCCGAGGCGCGGACGGGCGCAGACGGGCACGACTCCGGCTAAGCGACGGCGTCCCACTGCGCGTTCCCGCTGCGCAGGAAAGGACGACTTTAAATAGGCGAGGCGAATGGCACCACGAGCGAAGAGACGCTCCAAGATGGCGCCCGTGCAAAAGCCTACACAGCCCAAGGCAAGATGGCGCCCATCGACCCAACCCCGGGACCCGGACCCGCCAAACGGCGGTGGTTTTACTCTTTAGATGCAGGTAAGGGGGACAGGGACTGTACCCAGATGCGATCGCCTAAAAACAGGGGAGAATCGAATAATACCAAAGCAAATGCAAAACAGGAGATTTAAGAGCAGCACGATCGCAGCGCGACCTGCAGGAAGCCAATACCTTGACCAAATGATGGAATCTAAGTCCGCCTTAAATAGGCGAGGCGAATGGCACCACGAGCGAAGAGACGCTCCAAGATGGCGCCCGTGCAAAAGCCTACACAGCCCAAGGCAAGATGGCGCCCATTGACCCAACCCCGGGACCCGGACCCGCCAAACGGCGGTGGTTTTACTCTTTAGATGCAGGTAAGGGGGCCAGGGACTGTACCCAGATGCGAGCGCCTAAAAACAGGGGAGAATCAAATAATACCAAAGCAAATGCAAAACAGGAGATTTAAGAGCAGCGCGATCGCAGCGCGACCTGCAGGAAGCCAATACCTTGACCGTGACTTCCTTTCAGCTAGGTGGTTCTTATACCACTATTTTAGTATATGGTTTAGGTGGCCCCTAGGGCTCATCCATATTGTGCAACTTTTGTGTATTTAAACTGTGTTTTGTTTTAACGCATTTGCTTCTGTGCTCATAAAGAGTATAGGGGAGTTTGTAGTAAATTAATATATATATTTTCAAAATATATCTGTGTGGTGTCCTTTCATTTGGTATTCAAGGGGATTGTGTATGGTAAAACAGTTCTTTTCACATGCCTTTACAGAGTTTAGCCTAAGACTGCTTTGTCCACGCTACTAGGATAGCTGGTCTATAAGGTTGACTTACAACCAATCATCATAAGGGTTGCTTGGCATGGTACAAGGTGATCACTAGAATTAGTGAGCATCACATACCAGGCCAACTTCTCACATGAATTTCACATTTTTTGAGTAATAATTGTACTACCAAGCACAAAGCACTAATGATAGTCAATGGTTGTGGTTGACTAGGACCCAGGTGGGATCTCAGGCTAACCGCAATGGAGCATGGGTCAAAAACAGCAGCCAAACTCAAAATCCCTCAGCAAGGCAAGGTAATAAGCCAATACCCAAAAGGGTATACACCTGTTACAACGCAACTTTTACAACTACCTACCATTACAACGCAACTTTTACAACGCATACCATTACAACGCATTGCGCGGGGGGGCGCTCTAGGATAGGGAATAAGTTTAATTTACTATCCAACACCTTCCCTAGTGTCCACGGGGACTGGAGTTGGAATAGTAAATTATACTTACCACTATCCAGCACCTCTAAGCGCTATGCCTTGTAATGGTATGCGTTGTAATGGTCGCGTTGTAATGGTAGGTAGTTGTAATGGTATACATTATAACGTCATACATCCCCCAAAAGAGCTCCACAGGGCTTGATACATTCTTGACAAGGTTAAACTGAATCAGATTTGCTGCTGCAGGGAAGCTCTGATTAGGGGAACCTGAATCTTTAGCCCAGTGGCAACACACCTTGGTACTATTGGTGCAACATTTTTCTCCCAGTCCTCTGAAGGTCAGAAGTCCAAACTTTTTCCAAGAGTCTGTTTTCAGGCATGTGAGGAACAGTACACTTTATCACAATTAATGGTCCGGGGACCTCAGGAACAGCACTTGAGGGGTCTAGGCCCACTCCAGTAAAGGCAACCATCAAGATCTAAGGCAGATCCAGTTCATATTATTCAGCTGGGCACTTTTAGAAAAAAGGTATCTTGCATCTTGCTGTGGTGCCTGTAGGTTAAACAGTTCAGACAACTGACCCTTGAGATCCACGTCATTGTCCTTGGATTGGCTCCAACTCTTGAGGTCTCCTCACAGCTCTCAAGAAGCAGGTGCAGTCCTTCTTCTGTTCTTTCAAAGTTCCATTGTGGTCTACTAAGGATGTCAGGGGATGCCAAATGTATGCTTGTCACTAGCTTGTGGATGGGAATGACTTCTCTCCCTCCCTAACCACTAGGGAAAAGTCCCTTGGGGTAACCATATCCACTTTTGAAGTAGTTTCTGTGAACCCTACTACAAACAATACCACATTGCCCCTCATTGACTGAATCCATGGTAGTGAAACTTTCCGACCCTTGTGCAGAGCCTGTGTGCCCAGCCCAAGGTGAGACCAGGAAAATCAGTGACCCATTCTTTGTGGTCATTTCAAACCAGTTCTAGACCAATGTCAGTGTCCCCTTGGATTGGAACGTGCCTCACTGGGGGAAAAAAGAAAGGACCTGTTCGTGTGTCATCTGACATCTGCCTCCATTGAAGGCAACCCATTTGAAGGTCATCAATATCTCAACAGGAAACAATG
>NW_028247145.1:0-65457 GCF_964263255.1 Lissotriton vulgaris
TTACAATCTAGCCACATCATCAACCACTCGAAAAATCGTGCAAGTACTCCTGCAACAAGGCTTCTTTTTATAAACTGCTGAAATTGTACAAAAGTCATCTTGGATTCTGTAGAACAATCTTTTGAAAACAACATAAGCGCTGAAAGATGCCACATGAAACAAATGAACAGACACTTTCTTGTACCTATTTATGACTTTCAGCCAGCATTGTGAGAGTCCAAACATTGATCTACTGTCTCTACACCAACCTTGTTGTTGTCTAGAATGCACACTGGGTTGTGCACTTCTGCTACCTGACCTCAATCAGTCACAGGTGTATTGCTTTTAATCTTGAATAGCTGTAAGCATGTGGACATCTCTTCTGTCTAAAAATGTTGAACAAGTAGTTAATTGTTACTGCCCCCTTTGACGTTTCTTACGTGGAAGCTCTTTAGGGTAACCTTTTTAGTTAGAGCGGATTGTGCCCCTGTGCCCATTTTGAACAATTCTTTAAATACTGGTAAATACACTTCTGTGTTGAAATTGTCAATGTATAAATGCTGACCTTTGTCAAATCGTGCCCTGGCAAGTCCTGCACACTTTTTGCACTGACTTCAAAAGAGGAAGGGCAATCAAGGGGGTATGATGAAGAATCCCAACCAGTGTACACAGTGACATTATATGCAAACCCAGTGTCAAATACTCCTTAATACAATAGTGTTCTCTCTTTCTGGGTATCTACTCTCTGAAAACCAAATGGCCCCTGAAGAGGACCAGAGACTTACCCACAGATATATCTTGACCAGGAACATAGATCTCTTAGAAATTAAATGGTCAAGGACATGCCGAACCATGAATAGATGTTCACAATCAGGCTGAGCTTGTGGCAATGCTATATTATTATCCATTAAACACATCATCATCTGCAGAAACCAATACATATCTTTACTCATGGTCACTGGAAAAATAACAGTTGTCATGAAGGGACTAGCAATATAAAAGCAACAATGACTTCCTTACCATTCCCATCAAAAAAGTTAAACCGCAGAACTGCTTCATCTCATGGAGATTTGTAGGAGTCCATGGGGTAACTGTGTGACACCGTCCCTCAAAAACTATCATCCAAAAACATACCATCAATAAAAAACTGGAGGAAATTGATAGGCAAAATGTTCTCTGTATTAACTCTACACACAACAACACTAGAGGCAGGCAAACAGGCTGCACCATGTTAGGGGCAACCCAGAGTTCAGCCCTTCCAATAGTTAGCCTTCCAACCACAGGCAGCAATCCAGCTTATTCATGCTGACTACTGGCACATCAATGTTCTCCCCTAAATGGGGCATTTCATCAATGCTGATTCATCATCTCTTGAACATAAATATTCACTGCCAGAACCTTGCACTTGATCCTCTGTCTCATATGCAGGCACAGTCTCGAAGCCTTGTTCGTGTGCAGACACAAAAAAACAACATCCTGTTTGATCAGCATGAAAACAGCCAAAATGCCTACTAATAAAACTGTCATAAAAACAGACAACTATAAAACAACACTACAACAAATTAGAACTAAACAAACTGGGGCTGTATCTTATAGTAAATAAAACTATTGAAATATAATGATAATATATTGATGTGCAAATAAACTGCACAATGACTTTTCTACTAAAAAAAGAAACCTAGATGCCTCTCACTTGCAGCAGACAGCCATACTGAGCATCAACTGTACCTACTCTGCAGACACATAACAAGTACCATTGCTGTACCTTTAGAAAGGAAAAACAAACACATATATATTACACTTTCAGAGTTAACGAAAAGCTTTCTAAGTTCTATCTTCTTAGTCAGAAAGAAAGACAAGGGTTGGCGACCTGTTATAAATTAAAAAAATTTAAACAATTTTCTAATCTAGAGACATTTCAAGATGGAGGGCATCCATCTTTTGAGGGACATTCTTCAGAGCAAAGACTGGCTAGTGAAATTTGATCTGAAAGATGCCTATTTCACCATTCCCATGCACGAGGAATGCCGCAAATATCTCCGTTTTACTTGGAAAGGAATTCTTTATCAGTTCCAATGTCTCCCCTTTGGTCTATCTTCGGCCCCTTGGTGTTTCACCAAGGTTCTTCGTCCGGTGGTCAGTTACCTAAGGGAAAGGGGATTCGTCTTATAATTTATTTAGACGATATCCTCATCATGTCTCAAGGCAAGACAGAAATTTTGGAACACTTAGATATCACTATGAACCTCCTTCGGGACTTGGATTTTATCATAAATTTGGAAAAATCTATTTTAACCCCAACTCAGGAAATAGAATTCTTGTGTTTCAAAGTCAATACTATTCTATCCAACCTAATCCTTCCCCACCAAAAGGGTACAAAGATCAGGAAACATGTTTCCTACGTCCTTTCAAAAGATATTATCCGTCTGAAAGACCTAGCCAGGGTTTTGGGTCTCCTTTCATCCTCTATACAAGCAATTTCTCCGGGCCCACTTCATTACAGGGGCTTGCAGAGATTAAAAGCTCAAGGCCTGAGGAAGGGTCTCTGGTGCGAGGATTCCCTTACCCTTTCAGAAGACGCTCGAGAAGACCTACATTGGTGGGTAAACAACCTCCAAGCTTAGAATGGAAAAGCTATATTCGGAAATGTACCAGACTTTATCCTAGAATCAGATGCGAGCAACCGCGGTTGGAGTGCTCGTCAGAACAACTTAGAAACTGGTGGGAGATGGTCTTTTTCAGAACAATCCCTCCACATAAACTCTTTGGAAATGCTAGCAGCCTTAAATGCCCTTATGAGCTTCAGAGAAGTTCTGAAGAATTCCAATACTTTAATCCGTCTGGACAATTTTTCAGCCGTCTCTTACATAAATCGGTTGGGTGGCGCGAAATCCAAAAATCTCTCGGATATCGCGAAGAAAATATGGTATTTCTGTTGGGAATACAAAATCACCCTCAGAGCAAATTATATTCCCGGTTCATTAAATCTGAGGGCAGACTGGAATTCACGTTTTCTTCACGATTCCAGCGATTGGATGCTGAATCCCAAATTCTTTCATCTAATTCAGGAAGTTTGGGGTCCAATTCTGATAGATTTGTTTGCCAGCCGATTGACGAACCAAGTTCCGAAATACTTCAGTTGGAGGCCAGACCCAAATGCGTCAGGAGTAGATGCCTTTCTCCAACCTTGGGAGGGAATGAAGGGCTACCCATTCCCTCCCTTCTCAATGATTCAGAGATTATTGTGGAAAGTGAGACTCGAATCATGCAACATAATTCTGGTGACTTCTTTCTGGAAATCCCAAGTATGGTTTCCCGGTGTAATGGAATTGGCGGTAGACTTCCCATGGTTGATCCCATCATGTTTGGGCCTACTACAAGGCCCAGACGGAGAAGAACATCCTTTAGTCTTGGAGGGCAATATGAACCTTCTTGTCTGGAGGATATCAGGGATTCAGGGAGATATTCTGAACTTTCGGGAGAAGCTAAAAGCTTACTGGAAGAATCATGGGCCCCTTTGACAAGAAAGAGATATAGAGGAATATGGAGGAAATGGTCTGGTTAGTGCCTTGAAAAGGAATTGGATCCCGTTCAATGTCCTTTACATTTTGTAGCTAATTACCTTGCACATCTTTTTGAGTCAGGTCTTTCTTTTAGAACCATCCACTGCTACAGATCAGCTATCTCTTCAGGTCATAGTTGAATTAATAATTTTGCCATCGGTAGTAATCCACTTATCAAAAGGGTCAAGAAGGGTATTAGACTAAGGAGACCTCCTAGGGCTCGTTAAAATCTCTTTGGGATGTTAATACTATCTTTAATCTCTTCATGTCCTGGCCTGTCAATGAGATACCTTCCCTTAAAAAGATTTCAATGAAACTAGCAACCTTATTATGTTTAATATCCTTCAGGAGGGTGTCTTATATTAAAGCTCTTGAACTTTCCTATAGATTTTATTCTTCTGAAGGTGTTCATTTCGATATCTGGAAAAGAACTAAAACGATGTCAGAATCTATTTTCTATCCCTTTTTTCATGAATGTGAAAAATTATGTGTTGCTAATTGCATGAAGTGTTATGAAAATAAGATTTCATTTTTTAGATCTGCTGGCTGTGATCAACTTCTTTTATCTTATGTTAGACCTTTTAGGCCTGTATCATCAGCTACTTTAGCGAGATGGATCCGTCTGATTATGCATGAAGCAGGTGTGCATCTATCTAGGTTTGGTGCTCACTCATCTAGAGGTGCAATGGCTAGCAAAGTATTTTGGGCTGGGGGGTCTCTGCCGGAAATACTTAAAGCAGATTGGTCTAATGCAAGTACCTTCTCGAAGTTTTACTTGAGACCGATAGAACATGTTAGCGGTGCAGCTTTGCATGGCTTTAAACCTGCATAATGGTAGCCTCCGGTCTTGTAATAAAATGACGATTCTCCAATTAATATGAAGAGAGAATCTTGATTTCATTAAAGACATACGGAGGCTAACATTATCCCACCCTCCTCTCCCTGAGAGGTTTGGGTTGATTGATGTCAAATGTTTTTCTTTTAATATCTGAAAAATGTAATTTTTATCTGTTGCCTTTTTTACCATATGGTATTTTCTTGTTCCTTCTCAGATAACAATCTTTAGGAATAACTTTTTGATGAAATTTCTTCACTGTTCTCCTGTGTCATCGCAGCCCACGAGAAAGATAGGAGCCTGCTCAACGGAGTTGTTCTGTTGGTAAACTTCTATTTTATTGTAATGTTATGATATTCTTTAAAGGGCTGCATGTTTGGGCAGCAAATAAAAGTATTTGCATAATGTTAGCCTCCGTATGTCTTTAATGAAATCAAGATTCTCTCTTCATATTAATTGGAGAATCGTCATTCCCCGCCATCTCCTTATCTTCCACTTGGGAAGTTGCTATTGCAGTTGTCCTTGTGCAACCTTTCTGTACTTTCACATTACATTTTTGTTGTTTACCTTAACTACTCTGTTTGACAGTGTAGGCATGTGCTCACTCGGTCTCATTTTAAAGTGTCTGAACCTGCAACTTTCACATGTGCCTCTTGTAGAATTCCTATTTCACATTGACATGGCAACTTTGCTACCTTTTGGCAGTATGGATGTACACTAGGCCTAGGAGTAATTTTAATTGTTTCTGAGTAATTTGGTAAGTCTGTATTACTGTTTGGCATGCCCCTAATTATGCGATTACACCTGCTTGCATAATTATGAGTAATATGGGGGGAAATTAGCACTGAAAATAATGAATTTAAAGAGTGCAAGATCATGCATTGCTGTTCGTGTTGTTTTGTATTCGTGCTGTTTTCTTAGTGCAAAAACATTCATCCTTGTATCCATTTTGGATGCGAGGGTGCATTTTGCGCTCAGGAAATAGCACTAAATGTCAGAAGTAACTTGGGGAAAAATTACACTGCTATTCCTGTTCTGTTGCCAGCCCACGTTAGGCTAATTCCCCGCCTGTGCGGGCGTTCTATGGGAGTGGGCGGAGTCATGGCGAGTCCAGCTCGTCAGGTGCACAGCTCCACTGTGCAGCATGACGAGCTGGAATTGTCATGAGTACTGCAGCGCCACGAGCAGCCCCTCCCCCTATCACTACGCACCTCGCAAAATGCATCGTCAGGTCCATTTTGGACGCAAATGGGTAATTTTGCACTAAATGCCAAATTATTCTTCGTACACAATAACACAGAATCATGCATGATTTTGTGGTAATTGAGCTTAATTACTCTATAGTAAATTATGTGAGTTACTCCCACCCCTAACATACACATGTTCATTATGAAAACACACCAAGGTAGTATAGAAATGCTACATATGAATGTTTAGTAGACAGTTAATTCTCAGTTTTTCTTTTGAAGTTATGAAAATACCTTTTCATAATGAGATACCACTCTCATGTGTGCCTTGTTATTGCCTCTCCAGTCCCCCACTCTTCCTTGAATCAGATTTGCACCCTTATTTTGAAAAGAAACTAAATTTGACATTTGGTGCTATTGCCAATAAAAACAATATCTTCTCTCTCCTGTGCAAATCTTCCTTTGCCTGCACTTGCTATTATAGAGTAAAGTGTAAAGTGCACTATGAAGTGTCTTCATCTTTGTAACACATAGGATTATGATGATAAAGTGGATTTATAAAACAGTTACCCAGAGGGCATCCTGGTTCTCTCCACAATTAAGCCATACAGCAGAAGTTGGGGACTCAAGGGTATAGATTTTTTCAATATCAGGTTTTAAGGATTTAACAAAAATAATGTACGGTTTTGAATGGCTTGTTGGTGCAGGGGAGAGAATTGAATCTGGTAACAGCTAATAGGTTTTGGGAGAAAGATCACAAAGTTGTGAGAGAACATGATGGCAATTGTTTTCCTCAGATAAATCGGGCCCAGATTGTTAGACGCTTTGTGTGTCAGGAAAAAGGTCTTTCAGAACATACTTATGTGCACAAGACATCAGTATAACTTTCTTAAGAATAAGTGAGAAGTAATGGATATATACATAGGTATTATCAAAATGAGATGCACCACTGTATGTTGTACCATTTGGAAACACCTAATCAAAATTTCAGTGGGCCAAGTTAGAGAGAGTTGGAATAGTCAATTCTAGAAATGATTAGTGTCAGAGCAACAGTCTTATGAGAAGACTGTGGAAGCAGCAGAAAGATTTTGTACAGAGTTTGCAGACTAAAGAAGCAAGTGGCAGATATATTATTAATGTAAGCCGCAAAGGAGAGCTGGTTGTCTATCAGAACATCCAAAATCCTGGCCACACTGGCAGGCAAAGTATATAGTTCCAAATCCTCAGGCAGTTAGTATGGATACCATTGAGGTGACTGTTTTCCAAGGCATACAATCTCATGTTCTTCTAGATTCACTTTCAAGCAATTCAGATTCAGCAATTCAATCAGCCAATTGGTATTGGCTACCATGCATTGCCTGTAACTGGTTTTGACAACTTCTGTCTTTTTCAAAATTTACACCACAATATAGTCTGAATGGGTATATAAATAATAAAGTCTCTGGGACTAAGGGATGACCCATTTGGGACATGTTAGGACACAGTCAAAGGTAAGGACTGAAAGGGAGGACTAGAAAAGGTCTGAGTCTGTCTGAGAAGAAATAGTTGAACTAGTTCAGTGTTTGTCTACAGTTACTAAAGTTTGCAAGCCTTTTTAGAAGTACTGAATGAAATACTGTTTTGAACACTGCAGAGAAGTCTAAGGCTGCAGAACATCACTGGTCCAGGTACCCTCTGAGCTCATCCACTACAGCCAATAGTGCTGACTCTGAAGCATGAAAACATGAAATCCAGTAAGGAATTGTTTTCCAATTATTTTGAAAGTTGAACATTAACATTAATATTGGCTGATAGAGGAAGCAATGATATGGACCTATCATTAGAGGACAACAAACGACTGGAAGAGGTTTGACCATGGCTCTTTTCCAGCTAGTCTGTACCTTTTCACAGTTGAGTAAAAGATTACATAGATCAGTAAGGAAAGGGCAATCATAATATTGGTTAGCTGCATTATATAAGGGATCAGTGGGTTCTATAATATGGACCTCTTTCTGGATGACAAATTCCCTAAGGATGGTTCCTTTACGGGAGAAAAGGTCTTGGTTAGATCCATATGAACAATTCCTCAAGTTGGCAAAGGGCATACCTAAGTATATTTTTTTCAATTTTCTCCTTAGAGAAGATAGAAAGATTGTTAAAAAATATTTGTGAAGGAGAAGTGGAACTTTTTTCTGCTTCTGGCTGAATAAGGTTGTTCAAAATTGAAAAAAGGAAAAAAGCAAGATTTCTAGATAAAGATTTTGTTGCCATAATGTTCAGCTCATATGCATTTTCTATGTTCAAATCACTTGTCACTAGGGGATCCTATTTTGTAATTTAATTGTCTGATCTCTATTTCTAGTTTTCTCTTACAGATCCTTTTCTGTTCGTATACAGGTTCAGTGATCAAAGGTGCTGAAGGAATAGATCTCTTAAGCTTAAGGAAATGGCTTGCAATGATCACCTCTAAGGTGGCAGTCAGCCAATTATGGATCTCGTTGGTATAACAGTTATGCCCTCAGAACCATGTGGAGTTACATAATCTAATGCATTACCTACATTTTTTTGATTTGTTCTCCTCCATGATAGAGATCTAACGATCTCAGGTAGGACTTTATTTTGAAATGATAGTATGGTAGAGTTTTCAAAGTGTATCAGAATAACTAGATGATCTGCCCAGATCACTGCTCAAATTCTCCTTTAACTATTTTCAATCCTGTCATTGTCTTCTCTCACACCTAACCTCCCCTCTTCCTCTCCCTGTTATAGATTCTCTTAGCTTTCTGTGCTTCTTATTTAGGTGCCTAGCTACCCCCTCCTATGATCTTTCCTGATTTCATGCTAACCTCCAAGCCCCATCATGTTGCCGCCTTTCTTACTCTACACACAGCCTCACCTAATTTTCTATGCCTCATACATAGCAACACATATAACCTTTCTTGGGACTTCATCATGGCCAACCCTTCCAGGTTAGCTCTCCTCCCACTGTCATATAGTTTGTATTCAATTCTAGCACCCCAATGCACCTCCTACTGACCTCTTCTTAGCTTACTGTACCCCTTGTAATAACAATCCCCTCTCCCTTCCTTAAGCTCCTTTTTGGAATTGCCATTTGGAAGCACCTGTTTCCTTTCACACATCGTCATAGTTTTCTTCACCCTTCGGCATCACTCCCGTATTTACATATGCTTTCTTTCCTTGCACATGCCAACCAACAATTGACCTCTAATGGACTTCTCTCAAACCCCCTTTCTTTGTGCCATCTATCATCACTGTTGATGTTTTACCAGGCTCCTTCACAGCTAAGTGTTTTTGGTGCAATCCTTCCTCTGCAAGCCAGACTTCAAACCTTTACCATCATCAGTCATATCCTGCATCCCACGATTCTTTCTTTATGGTCGTCATAGTTTCCCGCCTTGTTCTTACTGTGTCATTGCCTCCACTGCAGGAGCGCCTCATTGCACCATATCACCATACTTCATGCACATGAACTCTTCTACCCCCTGCCGGGCAAATGGGAAAATGAACACCTTCAATACAGCAGAGCTCGTACACAATGACCTGTTTGCCTAAGGACTGACTCTGACCTCTCATCTAAGCTCTTGGTTTGGCTGCTCCTAATCTCACCTTGGTTTGCACAGTCCCTAATGTATGTGACCACACACAGGTGGTATAATTCTCCTTGTGGATTCTGGCAGTTTTTCTTCAATAGTCACCTGTGGGTAGAGGGCACAACTACCTGGGGGTATCTAGGCACTATCCCCAAAAGAGGGAGAACTACCTAATGATTAAAAAGACAGGTTGTTAAAGATTTTCTGAATGCAAGCAGGGCAGATTGCTCTTTAAACTTATGGGGCAGGGAGTTCCATTACCTGGCGGTGCACATCACAAGACTTCTGCCACCCCATTTCGATCTTTTGAATTTAGGAATCACCAAATTACCTCTGGAGGATGACCGAAGAGGACTAGCAAAACGTCTGCCACCCCACTTTGATCTTTTACATTTAGGAACCACCAAGTTTCCGCTGGAGGTTGACAAAAGAGG
The DNA here is from genome assembly GCF_964263255.1 of Lissotriton vulgaris. Classification (NCBI taxonomy): domain Eukaryota; kingdom Metazoa; phylum Chordata; class Amphibia; order Caudata; family Salamandridae; genus Lissotriton; species Lissotriton vulgaris. Next base: position 9,589 of record NW_028247145.1, read on the forward strand.
CTCCCTAAATACAACCTTTAAGACAACCAATAGGAGCACTGAGAGGGATTCTGCAGCATTAATTGAAGAATTACTCTTTTTTCATAATCATCTGACATAGATGCTGACACCTCTGGCCATTCTCTTTACATAGCATTGTCATTGTGTTATTCTGGACCTTAGTTATATGTTTTTACAAGACTTACATTGTTTTTTTTTATTCTGGTTCACCAGTTTACTACGTGGATGATGTCATCAGTGATGTCATCAGGGATGTCATTTGAGATGTCATCAGTGATATCACTGACCATGTCATGAGTTATGTAATATGTGATGTCATCAGCAGTGCATTGCAGGGGCGCCAGTTATAGTTAGATCATCTAGCTATAACGGCTGATTTTCTCTGGTTTTATACTGAAATGTCCAACTAACTATAACGTCCCTGAAACCTGTGATTTGTTCAATGAATTTCAAAGGTTTATCAAATACTAATTTTGAACTATAACATCCCTAAAACCTTTGGTTTTTTTAGTGAATTTCTAAGGTTTTTTAATTTTTAAATGCAAATTTCTAACAATAACGTCCCTAAAACCTATAATTTTTTCAGTGAATTTCAAAGGTTTTTTGAATGCTAATTTCTAACTATAACCTCCTTGAAACCTATGTTTTTTTCAGTGAATTTCAAATGTTTTTAAATGTTAATTTCTAATTGTTATGTCCAAAAAAAGCTTTTCCTAAATTTTTTAACTTTTATAAAAATAATGTGTTGTTTTCTCTTTACTAATACATGAATTTACATTTTTATTTATTTATTTTTTAAAAGTAGATTCGCGTACCGATCATGTACCAGTCACGGTGGGTGCACGAATCCCAGAATTTTGCCGCCATATTGGTGAAGTTGTGTACGATGTGCTTTCGGTATGTGAAGGGTGCGCGGTTCTCGGGACCATGCAACGGCACGTATGTATTTCCGGGGGTCGTGACAGGTACGCGAATCCACAGCAAATTTTTCAAGTTTTAAAAGTATATATATATATATAACTTTAATATGTATTTTATACCAAGAGATTATTTAACATAATTGTAAATATCATATATTTGTAAGTGTACTAAACATATATTATTGTTAAATATAGTTTTCGGTAATCACGTCTTGTGCGCGTTAGGTGCACGCTCCTTTCACACCTGGTGTGCGAATCCCATGTGACTTCAAAAGAAAGTATTTCATTGGTTAAGAAGCTTTTGATTCTAGAACTTGAAGGACCCCACCCAATTTTTTCAATATTTCAAATGTATCTCCGGAGAAACAGCTCTTGTGTTTTGCTCTTCTTCTTTGGTGTTTTTTTTCTTCATCAGAAAATGGCTGCTTCCATCCAACACAGCAGCTTCCACCTGAAGATGAAGAAGAGTTGGAAGAACCGATGAAGATGAAATATGAGAATATCGTTTGGGCTTTCTTCCCAATACCAGCTCGGAAGAAGAAGGTAAATGCACAAAAGATTACGTACACCATATGTGAGAAGGTGCTGTCTTGAGGATCTGACAAGAAGTATTCATGTGGTACCTCTTCAATGCTCAATCATTTACAAAAAATGCATCCACGGCGTCTCGCGAGGGAACGCAGGACCAAGTACTTCATTTGGTTCCTCAGCAACAACAAGACCTCACATTGGGCCATATGTAGGTAATCGTGAAATACCGATTCCTTAATACCGAATTTTACCGATTCGGTATTAAGGAATCGGTATATCCGATGTACGTAAACAATCGGTAAAATCTACGAATTCGGTAAAAAATACCGAATTGGTAAAAATATACCGATTCGAAAGCAATCGGTTAAAAAAAATGACTGAAACACCAATACCGATTCGGCATTACTGAATCCATTACCGATTCGGGAAATACCGATTCGGTAAATCAAAAATTTGGTTTTTGATGAATCAGCCAATCCTGTGCCTCCCAATTACCTCCCAAACAGGAAGTGGCCACACCCAGGCAGCTGCACTGAACCTGGAGCTGACTGTGAGGCAGGCAGGTGAGCTGAGGATCCAGGAGCAACAAAGCCACACATCCACAAATCCCAAGAAAAAACCTTGCAAATGGCAAGCCAGGAGAGAGAGAAGGACAGATCAGAAAGGAAAAGGAAGCTGAAGTTCAGCGAGAAGGAGCTGGAGGTACTAATACAAGATGTGAGCCAGGACCATGACAAGCTTTTTGGAAAGCAGTCCCTCCATGTGTCTGAGTCTCAGAAGAGACAGATCTGGACTGGGATCCAGAGTAAAATTAATGCAATTGGGGTCACCCAGCGTACCATAGAGGACATCAAAAAAAGGTGGTACGACCTCAGGAAGACGGCGAAGGCAAGGATAGCTGAGAGGCAGAGGCAGGCCAGCAAAACTGGTGGAGGGAAGAACACAGCACCTGCACCATCATCACTGAAACTGATGGTAGAGTCCACCCTCCAGCCGGAGAGTGTGAGTGGCGTGGGAGATGCAGACATCTCTGCCAGAGCTGCCAGCAAACAAGGTAAGATGCATGCCCAGCATGCTGTGCTACCCCCTCCCCAACCCCAATCTCCATAGAGGCATAGGGGCTCCCACTCCACTACATGTCTTACTCATTACCTGCTATGCATTGTGGGAGATGTAGTCCTAGGGAACTGATGTATAGGACAGTCAGCCTAGCAAACCCAATAGCATGTGAAAGAAATTAGCAAGCTGAGGACAGTCAGTGTGATCTGTAGGCATGATGTTTAGTGCAATGCAAATGCAGCCAGAGAAGTCACAATATGTACATTATGTCATTACAGGCGAGCCATCTCACTGTGCTGCAGAGGGGAGCAGACCAAAGGCAGCCAGGCCAGAGGGGAGGCAACAGGAGGAAGAGAGTTTGCCTGCAGGGCACACAACCTCCGCACCACCACCGCCACCACTAACTTCTCCTTGCCCAACATCACCACATCTCGAGAGAACGCCGCCATCTCCTCAAACTCAATCCCCTGTGCCACAATCACCAACACCACCACCACCACAATCAGGCAGGAGGCATGCCGTGGCCACCCTCCAACAGATGGAGGAGTCAGAGGAGGAGGGTACAGGGGTCCAACAGTCTCCAGTCCATGAGGAGGGAAACATGGTGAGGGCTGGGACTCCATCTGAGCGTGGCCACACATCATCAAGATGCCGCAGGGCAAGGCCAGCCAGTCCTCAAATGTCAGAACATGGTGAAAGGGTTTTTGCTGGACTGGAAGGCAACATGCTAAAGGACCAGCGCCTGCAACGGAGAGAGATGCGATCATTGCATAGAGAGGTGGCTCACATTAACAAACACATGTACAGAATTGAGAAGGGCATCGATGCAATGGTCGACAACATGTCTGAGGGCATGAGAGACATTGGACAAGCTCTGCAGCCAGTTGGAGCAGGACCGTCTTTGTAGGCGCAGGGAGAGGTAGAGACTCCAGGCCTATACCAAGGCAGTGAACCGGCTAGCCACTGCTACCTCCCTAATCCCTTATATGTAGAAGATCCTTTGCCATGCAGGAGGAGATGGCACATTGTAGCAGTAACGTGGCCAGGGGCATGGTGTCAATGACCTCTGCACTGGAACTGCTGCAGAATGTGAAGGCGGCCACTATGGAAGCGGGGGGGGGATAGTGAGGAGGCTATCAGCCGTGGTAGCATTACGCCCTCTCCCACCGAGAGCAGGAGGCGCAGCGAACGCCACAGCTCTGCGCAGGAACATAGCGGCAGCACAGACAGTGTGGCCACTGAATGTGGACATGCAGCGCATGGGCGCAAAAATTAGATCCTACTGTCATTTGGAACTCATTTAAAGGGTGATGTAACCCATGTCTATATGGACACTGGTTTAGATCCTGGTGGTGTGCTGATTAAACACCATTACACAAATACAGTAACTGGCTCTGTCTCGCTACTCACTCAGAAATAGTTGCACGTTATCTCAGCCCGTCTGTGTCTCCCATCCTGTTCTACTGCAAAACCAGCTGCACAGGGCTCTGGCTGGGGATTGTCCTCGCCCTCATCCTCAGAGTCAGTTAGTTCCACTGCTGTTCCTTTTTTTGTGGCTAGATTATGTAGCATTTCACATGTAGCAATTATTTTGCAACATTTGACAGGGCTGTACTGATGTGCACCTCCACTTTTGTGGAGGCAACAGAATCTGCTTTTAAACAGTCCAAGGGTGGGCTCCACTACGTTGTGTTTGCTCTTATGTTCCACATTGTATCTCCTCTCCCTTGGTGTGGATGGGTTGAGATATGGTGTGAGTATGTAAGACCGGAGGGCATATGCGCTGTCACCTATATGCAAAAGAAAGTGCCATTAATTTATGTCACCAATAGGTTGAGCCAAGGTATACATCAGGGTGTGTTAAATTGATTTACCTAGTAGGTATCCTTCTCCAAATTCACCAGCAGCCAGACGTGTATGGATACCACTGTTCCTGAATATGTACGAGTCGTGGGTATTCCCTGGGAATTTTGCCACAATGTCAGTTATGATGAACTTTGCATCACATATCACCTGCACATTTATGGAGTGAGTGGATTTGCGGTTGCGGTAAATGTATTCTGTTGCTGCAGGTGGGCAGATTGGTATGTGGGTCCCATCAACACAGCCTATTACGTCTGGGAACTGTGCCATTTGGTAGAAATCCAGCTTGGTCTTCTGCAGCTCCCCCTGTGAACTGGGGAAGATTATGTAATGATGCATTCGGTCCATCATGGCATCCAGAAAGGTGTTGAAAAATCTGGATAGGCAGCTCTGTGACACACCACCTACTGCGGCTATCACACCCTGGTAACTTCCTGAGGCCAGGAGGTGCAGGCAACAGAGCACCTGTACATGGGTGGGTATTGCGTGCGCCCTTGGTGTCTGATGCTCAAGACATGGTTTCAGGTCCCGTATGAGGTCAAGGATGGTGTGTGGGTGCAGCCTGTACCTCTCATGGATTTCTGCTTCAGTCAATTGGAACAATGTGACACGCAGTCTGTACACACGCTCTTCCCGTCTCCAAAACCTCACTCCTGGTGCTCTCAAACTTAGCCGCCTTGCGATGAGGTAGAGGCCCGCCATTGTGTTCACACTGTTGCATTTTGGGTCTGTTTTTATGCACTGCACCTGATTACCACCTGCTCAGGATCAGTGGTAAAAACCGATTTGTTAATACCGATTTTTTGTCAAATTCGGTATTACCGAATTTTGCTACATCGCATTTTGGAATTATTACTGATTTGGTATTTACCGATTCGGTATTGTTTGTTTTGGTGTTCACCGATCGGTAAATAAGGAATCGGTAACGATTTACCGATTCGTTATTACCGATGGCATTCGGTAATTCGTACATCGCACAGGGCTAAATACCGGTCTGTAAAGCCTAAATGTACCGAATTTCGGCTTTACCGACCGGTATTTGCCCACCTACATATGGCCCATAGTTCCTGAATTTGTCAGAGTGGAGAAGCACTGTGTAAAATGCAAAAAAAAAAAAATATGTTTTGGTGAACAACCAGTGGATGACATTGTGGTTGCCATTAAAAACCACCATTGCTAATTTATTTTTATTTTTTTATAATGACTTTGTAATTGTATAATGTTTTGAAAAATGTCACAGTTAGTTCTGTAAATTTTTTCATTTTTTTTTTAAAACACCTAAAAAACACAAAAAAGAGTCGAAAAAAACCCAACAAAATATAAAGGAAAAAAAGAAGAAAATATAGTTCTTTTTAGAACCGCCTATTTGGTTAAAAATAGACACATTTGTAGGTGTTGTATTGCTGAACTGTAATTAAAGTGACCCATGAGACTCCATTTTGTGTTGCCATGCTCTCGGCAACCTGCTGAAGAATTGCTTTCCACGTCCCTGTTGAAACTTGCACAACCCTCCTTCCTCCTTGTGGTCGAGCCAATTTCGAGAAGCTGCCGGTGTACCTCACTCCCCAGTTGTGTCAGAGACTTAGCCACATCCTGCCCACCGTTGGTAACTCAGCCTGTCACGACCAACTCCTGTGCCCCGTGACCACACCATCTGGTCAAGGAAGCACGAGGCTGTGCCCTGTGACCACACCATCTGATCAAGGAAGCACGAGGCTGCACCCTGTGACCACACAACTGGGCAAGGAAGCACGAGGCTGTGTACATTTTGCAATCAGAGACAGATGTCCCCTGGCCATGATTGCACCACAAGACTGACGAAGAACTTTGTCAGATGAGGAACTTTTTTTTTAATAAATGTTTTAATTGGTTTTGCAAGTTAAACAAATAGCATCAGAGGCAACAATACTTATAATCCCCAGTACATGCTGTCTACATCCATTTCAATAGGCTGACATAACTAACACCAATATATCACATTCAGTACTTCCTCATTACAAGAAGCAGACAGGCCCACGCAGCATTTAGTCTTATCTGTCCTCCTTCTTTTAACGTTATGTCATGTTCTGATATCTGGCGCTGCTTAGTTTATGTTGAAGAAGACTTCCATTTATCACAGACGCCATCACTGTTCGGATTCCTGTATTGCGTCTCCATGTGCTTTGAAACATCATACAACTGTGTGAGAACTCCCCCCACCCCCGTCCCCTCACTCCCCCCTGCTGCCGGGTCCATAAAAAGAGCAAAGGATAGAAGATATAAAGGTCCGGGTCACGTATCCCCTAAGGTGGGTCGCCTTGTGCCCCTTCATCCGGAACCGTAGCATCCCTCCGCCCTATGAGCTCTGACTCCGAGCTGCCCTGTGTCGATTGAGTGTCCCGTCCCACCAGCTCCTGGAACATCACCCCCCAAGCCATCAGTACCTCAGGTAGTTTGCCATCCCTCTTACTGGTGCGCATGTGTCCTTCCTCCGCCAATGCCCATTCCCGGAGGTCTGCCCTCCATTTCAGCAGCGTCGGGCCCTGTGGGGACAACCAGTGGATTGCAATACGACGCCTGGCTGTGACCAGGCCCAACATTAGGAATCGCCTGCTAACTTTTCGTTTGGGATCCCGGGGTATCAAGCCCAGGAGGCATGCGTGCTGGTCCATGTCCACTATTCACACTGTCACCCTTGCCAGAACCTCCAAAACTAAAACCCAGTACTACTGGAGCACGGGACACTCCCCGACCATGTGTATAAAATCTGCTTGTGCACTACGACATCTTGGCCAGTGGGGGTCTCTGGCACTATGGATAGCCTGAAGCCGTTTGGGCGAGAGGTACGTCATATGTATGATATTATACTGGAACTGCTTAAAGCAGTTGCTCACTGATACCTTCCTCACACTTTTATGTATTTTTTCCCACTCTCGGGGGGTAATCTCCTGCGGACACGCCTGCTGCTATTTGTCCTCGCCAGGGGCCGCAACTTTTTGTACTCCCGCAATGCCCTGTGTAAGTGAGTCACAAACTTACGGCCCTCCGCCATCGCCAACATAGTAACCAGAGTGTGGGTGTGCTCCAGAGCCTCTGGAAACGATGGCCAGATCTGTTGCGCTGTCGCCGCTAGCTTAGCGTAGTGGAAGAATTGTCCCGGACCTAACTCAAAGGAGGACACTGCCTCCAGATAGGTAATAAATCTACCGTCTGGGTAGAGGTCCGCCAATATCAGGCAGCCCCCTTCCTGCCACTTGTCTATGGACATGACCTGTTCAATTTGGGCAAAGGGTGGCAGTAACCAAAGATCCATGTCCAGGGTGAACGGTCTGTCTTGAATCAGGCGCCGTACTACTCGGTCCCATATCGAGGCCACCAACCGCGCCAGTGGAGGGCCTAGGTCTTGTTGTCCTCCCCGCTGCCAGAGCAGCGCTCCCAACTGTCGACTCCCATAAGTACCAGCCATCAGGGACCTCTCCCAGGAGGGGTCCATATCTAGCCACGCAATAGCATGTTGTAATTGTGATGCAAAATAATAAAGTTCCAGGTCTAGGACTTCTAAACCCCCAGCTCCCCATCTACGCTTTAGGACCTCTAGACTCACCCTACACCGCTTCCCGTTCCATAGCAGGAGAACTAATAAGGAATCCAGGTCTCGGAAGACCTGGTGGGGCAGCTCATAGAAGGACCCTTGCATTGTGTATAGACAGCGCGGGAGGACCACCATTTTGATTAAGGAGATCTTCCCCATCAGGGAAAGCTTAAGGGTATTCCAAAAGGCGATACTCCCCTTCAGACCTTGGATTATCCTACCCTGATTGTGTTGGAAGAAGGTGGACGGGTCCCGTCCGATCCAGATCCCCAGATAACGCAGTGTATCGTCCATCCACAGGAGTCCTATCTCCGGGCATTGTACCCCCTCCCATGCAGACACCTCGCCGATCGCATATAGCTGAGATTTTGTGGTATTCACCACAAGACAGGAAGCCGCCACAAACTGCAATAAAGCGGCCATCAAGGTCGGCAGCGACCCCGTAGGCTGTTTTAAATATATCAGCGTGTCGTCCGCATACAGGGGCACCACGTGCTCCATGATCCCCACTCGAATGCCCTGACCCTCCAATACCCTATGGAGATGACATGCCAGAGGCTCTATCACCAGGGCAAATAGTAAGGGCTAGATCGGGTTCTCCTGATGCGTCCCCTTCGTTATGGGTATTTCAACAGACGCATAGCGCCCCGTGCGGATCCTGGCCACTGGTCGGGTGTAAAGCAGTTGCATCCACTTTAGGAATCCCTCCCCCAATCCCATTTTCCGAAGCACCCTCCAGAGGTATGTCCATCGGATTGAGTCGAACACTTGTTCGATATCGAGAAATGCTAGTGTGTTCTGTTGGGCACGTCCCACCAAGGCCTGCATGACATGGGCCAGGCGACGAATGTTCCGTAACGTATTCCTGCCCGGAATAAAACCCGATTGGACCTCATGGACCAGTTGCCTAAGATAGGGGAGGAGCCTACTGGCCAACACCTGACTGATAATTTTCAAATCCATGTTCAGAATAGATATGAGCCTATAGGATCCGGCCAGAAGCGGGTCCTTGCCCGGCTTGGGGATCATGACTATCGTCACTGCCCGCATGGAATCTGGGAGCGAGCAGCGGTCGTAGGCATACGTTGTAATTTCCAAGAGTTTCGGGACCAAAATCCCCTTAAACTCCTTATACAGTTCAGCAACCAAGCCGTCCATCCCTGGGGACTTTGCTGTCTGCAGATGGGCTATTGCGGCTCGGATTTCCTCTTCCCAAAGGGGCCCTCCCAGCTCCTCCTGACTGTCCGCGTCTACACAGGGCAGCTGCACCCCCTCCAGGAATGTTTCCATGCCCTCAGGGTCCGCCGAAGACTGGGACTCTAGGTATATTTTGCATAGATGAGACTGAAATACCTTATGTATCGCCTGCTGAGTATACACCAACTGGCCCATCTCGTTCTTCAGTGCCAGAATCGGGTGCAGTTGGGTTTCCACCCGAATTAGATGCGCCAGCAGCCGCCCAGCCTTATCGCCTTCCGAATATCACCCCCGTCTACTGCCCGTTCTGTTAAATTTGCAGAGTGAGGCCCACGTGTCCCCCAGCTGCTGGCTTGCGGCCGTCTACTCCGGTAGCTGTTCTTTGTCCGTGGGAAAGTCTTTTTCCAGCACTGCCAGGCGGTCCTCATATTTGCGGAGGTCCAGCTCTAGCACCCTTTTTACCCCCACCTCTGTAGCCAAACAAATCCCCCGAAGAACCACTTTCATAGCAGCCCACTCATTCGCCCTGGTGCTAGTGGAGCCCCAATTCACCTCCAGATACCTCTCGAGCCCCTGCGCAATAGCTTCTTTAAAGGTAGGGTCACTCAAGGTCTCTATATTGAGTCTCCAGAGCAGGATCTTGGGTTGTGGTCTACCTCTCGAGTACTTGAGCAGGAGCGGGGTGTGGTCTGATAAGTAGCGAGCCAAATATTGAGCCTCCGCTACATGAAGCATTGCCGTTCCCTGGAGGAGGAAGTAGTCCAATCTACTATGGATATTGGCAGCAGGCATGTAGCATGAATACACCCGTTTGGCTGGGTTACGGTGCCTCCACACATCTAACAGGCCATAACTTTGAAGCATCTGGTTCATCACCTCCCTCATCCTAGGTTTGGCATCTAATTTAGGAGGGAATCTATCAAGCTCCCCATCGAGAGCAGTTAAAGTCCCCTGCGACAAGTAGCTCCGTGTCCGGGTCCAGATCTATCCGTCCCAGCACTCGACCCAGAAACTCCCCATCGTCACTATTCGGGGCATAGACATTCACTAAGCATACACTGCAACCATCTATCAACCCCACTACTATTGCAAACCTGCCCTCGGTCCAGTGTAATGTGCAAGACCTTAAAAGGGACTCCCGGCGCCACCCATATCAGTGTACCCCTGGCGAATCCGGAGTAAGATGTGGCGAAAAATTGTCCCTGCCACCTACGCTGGGCATACTTAAGACAGTCCCCCCAAAGGTGCGCCTCCTGTAGGAATGCAATGCTGAGCCCATAGCGCCGGAGGTAGGTGGCCTCCCTAATTCGTTTAATCATATTATTTAGCCCCCTAACATTCCATGTCATCAATTTATATGTATCACCTGCCATAATTCAGAAGACCATAAAATCGCATCTCGCAGCCCACATTCGTATGACCCCCATCATAGTACAACTTGACCCTCCAGAGAATAGATGGACAACCTATAAATCCCCTAGCAAGGTTACTATTCGGCCCGGCAGCAGTCCCCCACACAACCAAAACAGAGATCCCCAACTCCCCCCACTCACAGGCAGTAATCCTCCATCTGCTAATCCGAACCTAGTCAGAAGACTCTGAACCCCGCCCCAAAGCGCCACCCACCCCGTTAGACCACCCCCCTCAACTTGTACTCAAAGAATAGAAGAACAAAAAGAAGAACACAACTATGGTATGTGTAGTAGTTCTGAGAAGTCTCCTCCCCTCACTTTGATATTCAGCCGATTGACTGGTACCGCGCAGCTCTGCCCGTCCAGTGGTCTAGCCAGCCACCTCAGCACTCTACAGCCGGTCAGACAATTTGATATTCAGCACAATCCTGTAGCCACTATAAAGAAAACAAGCATTTGAAATGCAATAGGTCTCGCATTTATTGGAGTTGGAGCTATTGACATTGTAAATGGCAATGTTTTTTAGTTATGTTTTGTAAGTGGAGTGATAATTTAAAGAAAAAAGTGCACACTATACCATTCTATAAGCTTCTATTGCAACTGTACAGTAAAGCTAAGGCTATGTTAACCTAAAGGGGTGTAAATGGGTGAATACAAATACATAAAAAAGGATCTTAAAATGTTGTAATTCTGGCTCACTTCTATTGTCCTGACTGGACAGAAGCACCAGGACACACGGTCTGTGAGAGCAAAACTCAGGAGTGGAGGGACCCGTGGAGTCTTGGGGGACAGAGGATTCAGCTGGTAATCAAAGCCCTAGTGTTTCAGCAGAAGCCCCTCCAGTCCAGTCTATAAGACGAGAGATGGGGGCCTGGGGAGCACAGAATGAAGCAGATAAACAAAGAGGCCAACCAGTGAATGTGCCTGAGATTGACCACTGTTTTTTCATTTAAAATGACCCTTCCACAGAGGTGCAGGCAATTAAATGGACAGGTGGGTAGATCTCTGCTGCCCTCATGTCTAAGGGTAATCCTAGTAGGAAAAGGCCAAAGAAAGAAAGAGCTCAAGCGACAAGCTATCACCAAATGGAGAGGCCAAGATTTGAATGTGCAAAGAGCACAACCACCCCCTGCAATGAACCATGACATGGGCACCTGTCAAGCAGCTCTCTAGCATCTCCAGTACTAAAGCCTACAATTCCACACAGCACACCTGCGCCCCTTTTTCTTAGACCTCAAACATTTGGCATTCATAATGCTAGATATCTGAAGGGGGAGTTACCTTTCACAGGAGCAGTTTCAGGATGCCGGTGGGGCCCGGTGCTCAGCCACACGGCAGATAGGCGTGTTTCAAGGAGAACCGGTGCAGGACGGCAGAGTCGGAGCTCCCTTCAGTGCAGCAGGTGCAGTGGTACAGGTGCTGAGGGGTTTGCAGGACTCACTGCGCGGGCTTTAACTGTCATATAGGGCAAAGTGGGGGGGGGGGCATAACAAAAGAGAGCTTCCGACTGAGGAACCAGGTCTTAAAAAAATGTGTTTTATTCTCGGTGTCCGCTCAACTTCCATGGATTCTCTGCAAATCTGCTCGTGCCTACCAAAAATGAAGGTGTCTTTGTATAACGTAACTGGTGCTCATGTAAAGGCGCGATATAAAACATTCGGTGTGTAATGTTAAATGTTAAATGTTGTATTATATATCTGGATGCAATGACAGAAGCAGGTGGCACACTATGCTAAGCACAGATTGTTATGCATGTTTTAAGCCACGCCCTAATTACATCGGCTACGCCCCTTTGACCCCCCCCAAACCCATACCGTTTTTTCACCCCGCTTAAAGCCCTTCTTACGAGAGCTGGTGCATGTGTCTTCGAGAAAGGGTACAAGTGCGGCTACGAGGGTGTTCAGGTGTATGCTGCATGATGTTGGGTGCATGTTACCTCAGGGAAACAAAGTTGTTATGGTCATGGTGTCAACATGGGAAATAACCCTCATTTCTACAGGTTGGACAGCAATGTACAGCCCTAGCATGGGTGCACTGGGCTCATGAGACTTCCCGGGTGTGGCGCCCCCCTCTCCTACTCTGCCGTTTGTTGCTTGGTGGCGCAGCTAAAAGGCCCAGCTTTGGCTGGACGTTTCAGTTCGATTTCCAGGAAGGGCATCATCTATGCTTCGCTGACCCTGATTTCCGAGGCTAATTACTGCATCTCTTCCAGGCACGCGCCGCCGCGTCCTACTCTGGTGCGCTCCAGCCCACTCCCTGGGCAGTGGCCAGCTCACCACGCACACGCAATTAGAATTCTGCTCCACTCCCTCGTGAGTGAGCTTTCGAGCCCATGTCCTTGTCGAAGAATGCCCTGTAGTGGCGTTTGCACGACGTGAAAACAGATTACAGACCCATACATTTGTGCTGAGCAGATTAACAAAAGAAGAAAGAACTAATAGTTGGATGCTGAGCTACACATAGCAATTGTGTTGAAGTGTTTTTTTTTCTAAACTGGAATGCTTTAACGTGGATGTACAATTTGTATTGGGGATAAAGAAAGACGTACTTCATGTGTATGAGAGAGATGCACACTAAGAGAAAATGAATGAGGGAGAGAGAGAAGGGGCTACGATGGAATGACACAGTAAAGTCTGCAGTTAGCAGCCAGCCTGTTTATCAGGGCCGCGCACCTCGTGGAGAGCGCCGCGCGGCCCTCTGCAGACTCCCCCTGCATTCCACCAGGCGCGCGTCGTGATCCGGTCTGCCATGCATGCTGTGGAGACAAGACCTGGCCGCGCGCACAACGTTATCCTATGGGGAAACGCTGCGCGCAGCCAGGTCTTGTCTCACTTCGTCGGTCTCAGACTGCTGAGACGCCGACTATAGTTCTCGCTTAGAGAACGCGCTTTCAGCGCGTTCGTCCTAGGCGAGACCTAAAAAAACAGGTTTCCAGCCCCCCTCCTCTTCTTGTCTCCCCCAGTCTCCTGGAGAACAGCTCCCTCCACAAGTCATTTAGGCCAGTACAGCTCCCCAAGGGTCAGAGAAGCAAGGTACTCACGTTGCCCAAGATCTCATGCAGGTCACTCCGGCCACCAGGTCCATTCGTCAATGTATACCTGCAAGGTCAGCAGCCAGACTAGGGGCACCCCCCAAATCCGATTGTGTTTCTTGTACCAGACACAGTGGGGAGAACTGGTTCTGGGTCGGGATCGCCTCCAGTTCCGTCCGAAGAGTACCGTCGGGGCTTACCGTGATACACCCGCTTTCTGCCTGAGCACATCCTCCCCGGGATCGACCATCCCCTTCGCGTCGTTGGCTCCGTCGTCGCCCGCTCCGTCGTCTCTGCTCCTGCCGTTCCTGAGTGTGGTCATGTTCCGCCAGGTCCAGCGCGTCCATCCAGTCGCCCGCATCTGACGGACGGTCGAAGAAATGCGTTTTGTCGCCGTGCTGTACTCGAAGCCTGGCCGGGAAGAGCAGGCTATATTTTATATTTTGACTTCGCATCTGCCTCTTAACTGGTAGAAAGTCATTGCGAAGATCCTGGACCTTCCTTGTGTAGTCCGGGAATATATGGATGTCATGGCTCTCAAATTTGAGCGGACCTGTTTTGCGGATATGTTGAAGGATCAAGTCTCGGTCCCTGAAATTAAAGATCCAGGCTATGATGGCCCTGGGTGGGGAGTCCGGCTTCGGCGGCGGTCCCAGAGTCCTGTGAGCCCTTTCCACTGCAAACAGCTTGGATAAGTGCAGAGTCGGAAATACCTTGCCAATCCAGTCCTCCAGGAATAAGTCCGCCGCCGGCCCCTCTGTCCGCTCTGAAAATCCCAGGAAGCGGAGGTTGTTCCTCCGGGACCGCCACTCCGCATCCTCCGCCTGATCCTCCAACTGGGCCGTAAGGTCCTGAAGAGCAACGACTGTCTCCTTCAGCTGACGGACCTCTATTTGTAATGAAGTAAGCAAGCCTCAGCAAGGCCTGCCAGTGCAAGGGGTTCGCCCTTCTCTGCACAGGGTCCTCGGACCATAGGAAGAAGTTGGCACAGAAACTGGAAAATACAAAAGCATAGTTTATTAAACTTTTAAAGGTGGTACTACAGTCCACACAACACCCTTCAGTATTGCATAGAGTAGCACACCGAACTAAATCACATGGCCCGTTTTAAACGGATCACTGAAATAATATCGAGAGACAGAATATCGACTATCAAGAATATCGTTGACAAAATATAGACTGACAAAATATCGAGTTTCTATCTACAAACAGGTAAGTACAAAAATATTGAGTTAAAAATATCGTTTACAAAAATATAGTTATAAAAAATATCGACTTTACTAAAAACAATGTTAAATTAAATTAATATAAAAAATTAATTACTAAAATATACTTAAACAAACTTACATTAACTTATAATAATTACATAATTAATTAAAGTAAAAAAAAATATTTTTTAATTCATATGTCTTAAAACATATATATATAGTAACAAAATATAATTAAATAATAGCCAATATTATTAACTTACAATAACAAAAATGTAAAAATTACTTTTCCCACTCCAAAGAGTGCAAGCATAGGGTAAGCATTGGATAGCTTAGGGGTTAAAATTACTATTCCCACTCCAGTGGGTGCAACAGTAGGGAAAGCGTTGGATAGCGTAGGGGTAAAAATGACTATTCCCACTCCAGTGAGTGCAACAGTAGGGAAAGCGTTGGATAGCGTAGGGGTTAAAATTACTATTCCCACTCCAGTGAGTGCAACAGTAGGTAAAGGGTTGGAAAGCGTAGGGATAAAAATTACTATTCACGCTCCAGTGGGTGCAACAATAGGGAAAGCGTTGGATAGCGTAGGGATTAAAATTACTATTCCCAATCCAAAGAGTGCAACAGTAGGGAAAGTGTTGGATAGCGTAGGGGTTAAAATTACTATTCCCACTCCAGTGGGTGCAACAGTAGGGAAAGCGTTGGATAGCGTAGAGGTTAAATTTACTATTCCCACTCCAGTGGGTGCAACAGTAGGGAAAGCGTTGGATAGCGTAGGGGTAAACATTACTATTCCCACTCCAAAGAGTGCAACAGTAGGGAAAGCAGTAGGGAAAGCATTGGATAGTGTAGGGGTTAAAATTACTATTCCCACTCCAGTGAGTGCAACAGTAGGGAAAGGGTTGGATAGCGTACGGGTAAAAATTACTATTCCCACTCCAGTGGGTGCAACAGTAGGGAAAGCGTTGGATAGCGTAGGGGTAAAAATTACTATTCCCACTCCAAAGAGTGCAACAGTAGGGAAAGCGTTGGATAGCGTAGGGGTTAAAATTACTATTCCCACTCCAGTGAGTGCAACAGTAGGAAAAGGGTTCGGAAGCGTAGGGGTAAAAATTACTATTCCCACTCCAGTGGGTGCAACAGTAGGGAAAGGGTTGGATAGCGAAGGGGTAAAAATTACTATTCCCACTCCAGTGAGTGCAACAGTAGGGAAAGCGTTGGATACCGTAGGGGTTAAAATTACTATTCCCACTCCAGTGAGTGCCACAGTAGGGAAAGGGTTGGATAGCGTAGGGGTAAAAATTACTATTCCGACTCCAGTGGGTGCAACAGTAGGGAAAGCGTTGGATAGCGTAGGGGTAAAAATTACTATTCCCACTCCAAAGAGTGCAACAGTAGGGAAAGCGTTGGATAGCGTAGGGGTTAAAATTACTATTCCCACTCCATTGGGTGCAACAGTAGGGAAAGTGTTGGATAGCATAGGGGTTACAATTACTATTCCTACTCCATAGAGTGCAACAGTAGAGAAAGCGTTGGATAGCGTAGGGGTAAAAATTACTATTCCCCCTCCAGTGGATGCAACAGTAGGGAAAGCGTTGGATAGCGTAGGGGTTAAAATCACTATTCCCACTCCAGAGAATACAACATTAGGGAAAGTAAATATGTCATATATTATTCAAAAATATTAAAATGAATATCTATTAATAATTCATTGAAAATAAATACATTTTGTATCTGAAATAATAATTAATATTTAAAAATTACTAATTAACAATAATTATTTCAATTAATCACCTATTAATACAAATTAATTAAACATTAACAATTAATTATTTAATAATTAAAAATTATTTACAATTATTTCCAAATAAATACATTTTAATTAATGTAATTATTTAATAAATTTTTAATAAATTACTTCCCACCCTATTCCCCTATAAGCCCACAACCTGCTACAGAAATTAAATTAGTAAAATTTACATAATTATCAATTAATCAATTAATACAAATTATTTAACATTTATAATTAAATTAATTAACACATATTAATTAATTAACAAATATTACTAATTACTATCAATAAATAAAATTACATATTTAATTAAATATAATTAAATTACTTCCCACCCTATTCCCCTATAAACCCACAACCCGCTACAGAATTAAATTAGTAACATTTACATAATTACCAATTAATCAATTAATAATAATTATTTTACAATTACAATTAAATTAATTAACACATATAAATGAATTAACAATTAATTACAAATTACTATCAATAAATACATTTACATATTCAATTAATTATAATTAAATTACTTCCCACCCTATTCCCCTATAAACCCACAACCCGCTACAGAATTAAATTACGCAATAATTATAAAAACAACATTCATTAAATAAAATTATTTATAACATAAATACACACTTTTCACACATATTATAACATAAAAATACACTATCAAAAATTATATATTATTAAAAATGCGATATTTTTAACTATCGATATTTTAACTATCTATATTTTTAACAGTCGATATTACTTCACTTACCTTAAAAACGATATTTTTGATATCTATATTCTGTCCTGTCGATATTTTGTCCAGTCTATATTAAACACTCGATATTATGTCCAATCGATATTTTGGACTCGATATTATGTCTGTGCACCCTTTTAAACACAAAGAGGGGGCTCAAAAGAAGGCGGTGCAAACATGGAGCATGATTTATGACCATAAAAGGACATTTCAGAACCCAATCGATACATGGGTGGAGTTAACGGTTCTTGCGACCCCCGAAAGCACATTCCTATCTGATACTTATCACTAACAGATGTGGACTCTACTGGCATGCGCTAATACACAAAGGATGCTAATTATAGCCTGTTGCTGGGCAGATTCCAAGTGCAGTTAACAAGGAGGTAGGACAAAACTTGTGGCGAGCACATGGCAATGTATGGCATACAAAATGGCCGTCACAAATACAAAATGGAGTCAGTTCAATTGCTACGACAAAGGCCAAATACAGCATGTCTTCTGCTAATGCTTAACCTAATCGCCGTTGATTTACAACAGTAATACACCCACGTCCCCCTCCGTGGTGGTAACCCGATCCGCCACCTTTCTGAGGTCGAGGCAGAGATGGTTAATGTCCATGGCCATCCCGTCCATTTTGGTTTCCATCGCCACTCTGGAGTCCCGAATCGCTGCTAAAATATCAGCTTTTTCCCGGGCCGCGGTATCTTGGTGGGACTCCATCTCATGGTCCACTCTGGGGCGTTCTGCCGCCGTGGGGCCCGGTACCGTGTATTATTCACCCTTGGCTCCCCTTGTCGACCGGTTCTTCCCCATAACAGCGCGACCACCCAAGGGGGTCTGAGAGGGCAGCAAGGGAAGGGGGGGTCGCGATCGTTTAGAGCAACCCCAGTCAGGACCACCTTGCAAGTCCCGGCCCGACCCCGGAGGCAGCCACGCAGATTCAGTTGGCGTCGGCCACAAAGCAGGGTCCACGCCGTCTAGACCAGCTCTTACCCCGACCTCAGGCCACGCCGGCTGCCATCCCATCCACTCACTTCTGCAGTCCTATGGAAGGATGACGCTCCCCAGGAGTATTCTGTCCGCCACAGCTCCACACCTCGGTCCCTTGGGGGGGTCCACCACCAGGCTCCAATGGCACGCTTTCAAGTCAACTGTGGATCCTCACCTCTCCGGTCCACCTTGCCACCGAATCGGGGACCTCCAGGGCCCGCACCACCAGGAGGAGGGCAAGGGGGCATCTCACAAAATGGGCATTCCAACCCACTGGTTTTCGCGTCTCCCCCAAGCAACAGGAGCCGCAGCACCGGCGAATCACGCCCCACCAGACGCGAGGGGCCTAATCTTCCCAAGCGCCCCTCTCCAGAAGCCAGCAGTCCAGGATCAGCTCTCCCCCTAATTGCAAATGGGTCCCAACCGTCCCTCAGGAGGTGAGGGGGGGGAATGACCCCCAGGCAGTCTGGCCTCGCGGGTGCTGTCTCATCTGCGGGCCCTCCCGGTGTCCACCAGCAGCCGCAGCTAGGGCACGAGCAGGCCCCTCCTCAGCAGCCTCACTTAGGCGTGGGTGCCAAGGGACCGCGGCGATCCGCCCGCCAGTCCCGTCTGATGTCGCCGGTCACTCGCTTTTTCCTGCTGGGGGCCCGCACTCCGTTATGTTCCCACACTCAGGGCTCCAACGAGAGCTCCGGCTCCCCTCAGAGCCCCATCCTCCCCACCATTTTCCGGCCATTGACTCCGGCGGGTCCGCCGCGGGCTGCCGATCGGAGCACCAGCAGGGGGAGGATTTCAGCGCTGCTGCAATGTCACTGAGGTGCAGGGGGGCTTCACACCCCAGGGGCTGCACTATAAAGTTCCAGAGTGCCAGGATTTTGTAGGATTATGGAGGCATTGGGCAGGAGCTAAACACGAACACGTCTAGCTGGCCATTTTGCTAAGCCACGCCCCCATAAGATGAGGAACTTATCGAAATATGGAACTTGTATTGTGCAAATGAGCGTGGCTAGTACTATAATATTGTGTGCGCTGTGGATTGAAGCATCAGTCTACGTAGAATTGTCTTTGTAACATTCTGGGACCCTGTCCTTAGCTCGAGCTAATAAATAACTTACTTTCCTCCACAGCTGGTTGTCCTGGTCTATTTGGTAATGTATGATTTAAGCAAGAAGAACCCGTAGATTCTAGGTGTCCCCTGTACCGCTGGCTTTGACTCTCCTAGTGGGGGGTCTCTAAAAAGCTGGTTCTACAGTATGAATTGTGTCAAGTGTGATATATGGAGAAGTGTATGGGTCGTGCATGTGTGATTGCATGAGTGCATGTGTGAAACAGGGTGGGGGAATAGTTTGTATACACAGGAACACAATCTCCATCTCACAATCAGAAACCCCCACTCCAATCTCCTGTGCATACCTATGCATCACTTTATCATGCAAATCCCGCCCAGTCTGCAAACTACATACATTTTACCACCCCCGGGAGGCAATCTTCTCTTCATTGATCACTTAATGGAAATCATCTCTTCCAATGACGACCCTCTAGTGTCCCAAATCTTCCTAGGAGACTTTAACCTACACTGGTCTAACCATAATGATCATGTAATGAATTGCCTGAAATCCTTCCTTTCGGATCAAGAACTGACACAATTCTGTGATAGCTCAACTCACAATAAAGGTAAAATTCTGGGTCTCATAATAGCCAAAGGTAACACCATCGCTCTGGACCCCATTAACTTATGTGATTGGTCTGAAAACTTCTACATCCTCTTCTTCATCAACAGGAAGGTGTCGGTAAAGGGGGTCCAGCCCATGAAAATGAAGGAATTGAAAAGAAACCTCCAAAATATAAACACTGAAGAACTAGCTTCCTGTTGAAAAAATGCCTTGTCCCCACAAGCAGACTTGAAGGATGTACAACTCCTCACTGATTTTTATAATTCCTCTATTTCTAATATCACGGATACTATTGCCCCTCTACAGCAAAAAAACACCTCCCAAAAAAATGTCAAACCTTGGTTCAACTCCGACCTAAACTCAGAACTCGGAACGCCGTAAGCTGAGGGCAGCTGAAAGATCATGGAGATCCATGCCTTCCACCGAACATTTAATGCAAAATGACATGTCTTCATTATACCATGGGCAAAGTCAGCTTAGATCTATCAAGCAGTTTAGTTGGACACTTCAGAGTGGCCATGTGCCATGTGTTTATCAGCTCTACGCGGCTAGTATTTGCCTTTCAACCTGACACGTAAACAATGACTTATGGCCAAGAAAGACACCACTGACACAATGTTACATCTTGAGAAGTTAGAACAGCTCTCATTCACAAAAGCAGAAACACCCTCCATAGTGTGGTTAATACATGGTGCAATATCTTTGCCAATTTCAACATTTCAGTTCACAACTTGCATGAAAGATTTCTCAGTGGGTAGAAATGAAACCCCAGGAGGGAGCTTTATTCATGTTATGGTCTTTACTATTCTCTTATTGATGTGAGCTTTCTGAGAAAGAGGTACTCCTTAGTGGAAAGGAATGTGATTCTTTTGTTAGTCACTCAATTGTCGCTAAACACTTTAACATTCATGGTGCTTCCAATGCTTCAGGAGGGAATTTGGCCTAGTTTCTAAAAGGAATTTCAAAGGAAAGCTATTTAATGCTAAGTGGCCAAGACTGTTGCGTCATGAAGGCCGGGATGCCATGTATTTTACTGGTCTCCCAGATTGTATACAGCCTTATTCACTGCATACAGCCTTCTAATAATGTTCATTGCATTGCTTAGTTGTATTTGTTTTCTTATTGCAGCACACTTGCTTCAAAATGGACTACGATAGTTTCAATAAATATATTGTAAACTTCCTTTGTGTCTTCCCTTCTTTTTACTATGGACATGCATGACTGAGAAACAAAAAGTGATAATCTGTTTCCATGGTTCACTTGGGGAATAGAAGTTCATGTTCTAGGTGTGCTGAAATCTCCTGCTACTCTTGAAGGCTAGGAGTTTGGGTGAGGCCCTGCAAGCTAGTTTGATTTGGGCCTACAGGTACTGGCATAGTAGGAAGGCTCGGGCCTGATTTAGATCTTGGTGTTAAAGTTCCCACCATCACTTTTTAGATGGTTTCACTACATGCCTTCTTGGTGGTCGGCCCGCTTGATTTAGATGTTGTCTGGTCCATGGACGAAAGACTGGCAGAGTCCCGCTGATTCTACCAGGAATTCTCATCCACATCAAAAGTGTCATAGGCAGAAGAGGCTGAAGCTCGTGTCCAGCCAAGAAGACCGCCAAGCTAATCATGATTTGGCTTGCCATCGAGACAACTCTGGAGGAAATACCTCCTACTTTGAGTTTGTGGAATCGAAGGAAACTTACAGTTTTTTACTGTTTTCCACTTCCGTTTCCATCTTGAACCCTATTGTCTGGGTCCCTTCTTTGCTGCTCTGACTCCACCATGACACCAAATGATTCTGTTGTTCCTGGGATCTAAGGTAAGCAACTTTTACAATTGTCTTACCATGTATCACGTGTTGACAATTGCTGTAGCCTCGTGTAGTCTTCCATTGCTCTTACGGGCAATTTTTTCTTATGTGAAATGCAGTAGCATTGATTTTCCAGATAAAATGAACTCAAAAGTGTTAACAGTTAAAAAAAATATTGTTGTTGTGGTGTTTGGGGGTATTGTGATTATGTAACAAAAAGTGGCATAACACATTACCTACATATGTTTTTGAGGCAAACACAACATTTGTGGTTATAAATGACGGCCGCAGGGGCGTGGCTTTGGCACCTACGAAGATGGCCGCCGCTCCCTGAGGATCGGCGAGAGGAGACGATTTTCAAGCATCACCATTACCTCTTTTGCTGCCAAAATGTCAGCGAGTTGAAGGGAAGCTGTCCTGTCTCCAGTGCGGCGCTTCTTTTTACCGGGGGGTGAGCATTTTGCATACTTTTGTACGCTGACTTTATTTCAGTCAGCTGGAGCATGCAGCCGCCGTTTTGAATGCTGTTTGAGTGCTAAGCTTGCTCGATTTTTTGTTTTAAGCCTGTGCTATCCTTACAGAATGGACGCTCCCCTTGCCTAACAGTTGGCCGTTTTTCGCTATTTGTGTCATTTTTGGCTTCATTCACCCTGTTTCTGGAGTCCTGGATTTTCATCATATCTATTGTGTATCCTCATGTTTTTTTACTTTTTACCATAAGAGTAATGGGTACCATTACCAATATTGGACTTTCTGAAATTTTGTCTTGAGGAAGAGTACCCTTATTTCTCATTCTGATATGCCTATGCATGGTAAATTGGGAATATGGTACGATGAACAACGTCTGAAATTGCCTCGTCTTTTTGAATGATACTCTTTTCTTTGAACAGTTTTATACTCAACGCTGGAGTAATATGTAACTCTTAATCACCTGGTTTGTTAACTTGGGACTTTCACTTTTAGTTCATCTTTATACAAAAGTCTCTTTTCCCATCTAACATTACCCAGCTATTTTTCCAGTTTTTCATAAACTTAAAAGTTATCACTCAACATTTTTAAAGAGGTTGTCAACATCATTGGAGTACTTTTTTAATGGTGAAGGCACAAATTACCCGTGATGCATCCTTTTCACTTGAACCAACCTCTTTGGTTGATTATAATCCCTTCAATATTCTGCAAGATAATATGGAGGAATCTGATTCCAACTCCATTTCTTCAGCTGTAAGTGGAGCTTCTCGTGCTGCTGCACGAGTCGTGCCCAAGCAAACCTCTAAGCTACCTTCTGCCTCATCAATGGCAACAGGGAAACGGATCAAGAAAGATCCTCCTTCCTCATCCAGCTCTCAATCATCTGTATCTATGGAACTACTTCTGGATGAAATTCATTCACTTAAACCGTATATGTCCGTCTCCAAAGTATCAAAGATAATTGGTCCCATACCAATCAAAAAGTTATACATTGGGAGAATACAATGGAGTCTGTTCAAAAGATTGTCGACTAAGTACCTTCCATCCATCAGGAAATCTCATGTCTACAACAACAAGTGGAAAACTTGGAAAGTAGAAGTAGGCGTAGTAATCTATGCATTTATGGCCTCGTGGAAGGTCTTAAGGGCTTTGATCTTCTTGTTTTCTTTCAGTCTTTTATCCTAAAGCTCCTAAATATCTCAGACTCTCCACCTTTGAATATTCAAAGGGCTCATCGCCTGGGTCATATTCCACAGAGTTCTTCAGCTTCATCTAAACCAAGAGATGGTATCTGTACTTTTTGGAGTATACTGATTTACTTAGGGTGTTACAAGCACCTAAACTTAAAGGAAACATTTCTTTGCAAGGCTCCAACCTGTTTTTTGCTCAGGACTATGCAAAAGCAACAGCAGACCATCAAAAACAGTTTGTAGATATAAGACCTGCGCTTCGTAACCTGAATCTCAGATATGGTTTGTTTCACCCCTGCCTCTTTAAAGCGACTCACAAAAACAAAACTACTAATTACGAAGATCCTGTTCTCCTACAATGCTTATTGGATACATGCAGGGAAGAAGATATGGAAATCCCCTGTTCTTCATTGAATTGATTGTTGTGGTTCAATCTTGTGGGTTTTCTATTTTTTCTCCCCTATTTGCATATTTTTCTAATTTACTTGATTGTTGAGGATATGACATATTGTTTTATTGGTTCAATTTTTTTGGATTGATGTTTCTGTTTTAATTGGTTGTTATCCGTTCCCCTCTAACTGTTAATCATTAAATGTTAACTATTAGTTATTTCTGTTCGTATAATTATATAATGTGTTCTCTTTCTCTTTATCACTAGGTAGAATTTCCATGGCCTCCTGATTTTATGGCATTCCCCAATCTGATTGTTCGCCTCCTTTTTCCGTCTTCATCCTGGGGTGTTTCGAGTGGCTGTTCCGTCTTCATTATGTGGCACCACCACCCATTGTATGTTTGTGGTACATCTTTTTATTTTTTCTTTCTTTTTTACCTTCATATCTATTTCTGATCTTTTATCTTGCTTATATTCTTAGTTTCTGGTTCTTTCCCTACTGTTTTGTTCTTCCTTTTGAATCCTTTGTTTTTATCTTTCTCCTTTCATACAATTGCTATATTCTCCTTTTCATCCATTTTTTCTCTCAATACTTATTGTTGGTTTTCTCCTTCTTTTATTACCATTACTATTTTCTTGCTCCAGTGTGATGTTCCTATCTTCTTTCAATCCTCTCTATGCATAGTATTTTTCTTATTGATCTCTTTTTTTAGGTATATATTCATGATATGTTTTGATATTTTACTTTTTGCATTTCATCTTAAGTTTTATTCAAAGTTTTTGCTTATGTAAATGTTGTTAAAAGTTGTATCCTTGAATGTAAAAGGTTTGGGTTTCCCCATCACACACCAAGTTTTATCACACATTGCTAGACTGAAAGGTGATATAGTTTTACTTCAAGAGATTCATGTAACAGACAAAGAAATTTCCAAACTTCAGCGGCAATGGGTAGGTCATGTTTATGCATCCCCATGTTCAGGCAAACCTATCCTTTGTCACAAACATTTAGATATTCAACTTTTCATGCATACTTAATTTACAATACCATATCTCAAAGGTCCCTACTTGATTCTTGGAGACTATGTCACCCCACTCTCCAAGAATATTCATTCTTTTCACCTGTTCATTCTTCACAATCCCGTATAAACTACATATTTATCTCAAAAGCCCTTACTCAACATATTACACACTCCAACATAGGATCTATACTAACTTCAGATCATGCCCCTATAACCTTAGCTTTAGACTCCCTCCCATTAAAGGAACTGAACGATGTAGATTTAATAATGCCCTTCTCCTTGATCCTAAATTTACTCCTGCCTTTCAGTCATTCGCAGACACCTTCTTTTTAGAAAATGAATCTCCTCTTACCTCTACCCCTCTCATTTGGGAGACTTTTAAAGCTGCCTCTAGAGACTTCGGGGCATATTATCAAGGGGGTTTATCTCCGCTTTTTTGGCTTTAAAAGCCAAGAAAGCAGAGATAAAATTATCTCCCTATTACCTAGCTGTCGCTAACACCAGTTAGCGACAGCTAGTAGGAGATAGCGACCATCTTGGGCCCCACTTTGCATGTCAGTGATATTAATCACTAATGACTTGCAAAGTGGGCGTGCCAAGATGTTAGCGACTGGAAACAGTCGCTAACATCGCAATCTCCTATTACCAACTTTTGGAGATATTCGTGCTAAACCCGAATATCTCCAAAAGCTAACACCTGCCCTGAGCAGTTCTTAGCCATGTTATCCAAAGGGAGGTGGATAACATGGCTAAGAGCATTAGCTCGGTAATGCATGAATATCACTGACTTTTCAGCGATATTCATGCATTGCGGCCGATTTTTATTGCATTTGCGATAAAACTTGGTAATACCAAGGTTTATCTGCGATAAAAATCGCTGCAGCTTAGCGGTAAAATGTTGTCTCTTACCAAGCAATAGCGATAATTATCGTTATTGCTTGGTAATATGCCCCTTCATTATTTCATATGTAGCCCAAAAGAGCAAGGCTTCTTTCCAAATCAGAAATTAACTTACTTCACATATGAAACAACTAGAACATTCTTACTGTTCGCCAAAAGCCCCCTCTGATTTAACTGAACTTATCAAAGCTAAGTTTACTTTTAATAAACTTTCTACTGAATCTGCCAATTTATATTTACTTAAGTCTAGTGCTAAATGTTATAGTGCACAAAATAAAGCTGGAAATCTTCTTGTCAATTATCTCAAAATCAAAAAAGAGCGCAGCAAGATTAAATCTATTTCAACTTCACTTAATACTATAGTTCATAAAAATGAAGATATTCTTTTAGAATTTATCAACAACTGTATACCCCTGAATCTCCTTTTCAACAGGCTGATCTTGATCGTTATTTATCCTCTATTCCTCCACCTTCATCCCTTAATGTAAATTGTTCCCTTTTTGAAAAAGATATTCGGACTACTGATATTCTTATTACTATTCAAGCTATTAAAAAAGGCAAAGCCCCTGGCCCAGATGTATTCACCATTGGGTTTTATTCACATTTTCCTCCTTTCTTCTCCCCAAATGACACCAGTTATTTACACATTTTATTTCTGCTAAAAAATGGAAGGATCTTTTCAAGAAGCATTGATTTGCTTGCTACCAAAAGACAATAAAGACCACACATTCTGTAAGAACTACAGACCTATTTCTTTAAATAATTTGGATTACAAAATTTTAGCAAAAACTCTTGCACTTCATTTAGATTCCTTTTTACCTCAATTGATTGGAAAAGAACAATGTGGTGTCATTAAAGGTCGTCATTTATCAGATAGTACTAGATTGATTTTTAATGTCGTAAGTAAATCTAAATCTTATAAAAAATCATTAGCAGCAATCTCATTAGATGCTGAAAAAGCTGTTGATAGGTTAGTTGGTCCTTTTTTTTTGCCCTTACTTAGTTTGGTTTTGACCGTAAATTCATTAATTATGTTTCTTTACTTTATTCTTTTCTCAGGTCCTTTATTTTAGCATAGGGCCTTGTTTCTCCTTCTCCCCCCTCCTTCGAGGAGTTCGGCATGGATGCCCTTTATCTCCACTTTTATTTATTCTAGGTTTAGAACCTTTTTTAACGAAAATTAGATTGAATGTAAACATTACTATTTTTTGTTATGGAACCAAACTGTTAAAAATTCTCTGCATACGCAGATGATTTCTTTTTGTTCATATAAAATCCACATTCCTCTTTGCCAGCTTTCTTATCCGAAGTAAATGAATTTGCCTGTTTTTCCGGCTACAAGCTCAATGCTGACAAATGTGAGATCCTCCCTCTGAACAAACTATGCTTTCACGCTGATTTCATAACTTCTTCTTTTCATTGGAATCCAATTAAAATAAAATATTTTGGAATTCGGTTTACCCCCACCATTAAGGATAACGTTGCTCTAAATCTGAAAAAGTTGCAAACCACTTTGCGTTCCTCTACTTCTCGCCGGCACCCCTTATTTTTATCCTGGTGGGATAGATTAGATTCTATAAAAAGTATGCTTGTCCATGTAATATTGTTCTACCTATCAAATATACCCATTAATATTCCTAAGTCTTTTACAAAACTATATATAGCATTCTTTCAAAATTTGATTGGCATAATAAACCTCCTAAAATATCTCTTAATAAACTTAAAAAACCTAAACACATGTGTGGGTTTAATTTTCTGGATTTTTACTCTTATCACTCCTCATTTTTTCTTAGAAATTGTTATATTTTTATTATCTGAGTGTGAGACAGATTCACAACTTTTCCCTTTGTGGGTAGACATTAATAGAGCCTTTTTTCATTCTTTCTCTTTCGAAGAATTCGTTTCCCTTTCTCATGTACCTTTGATGTTTTATTTACCCATTCTTAAAAACGCTCGGAAACCATTCCAACCGCTTTTTTCATCTGCTTTAGATGAAAATGCACAATTTCTAAACTCATCCATCTGGTACAATAAGCATATTAAAGTCAATAATAAATATATTTTTGGGAAAGAATGGTTATCATATGGTCTGAAATGGACTTATCAACTTTTTGAAGATAGTGTTTGTGTACCATTTTCGGTATTGCAATCTCATTTTTCTCTTCCTTCCTCATTTCATCCCAAATATTTATCTCTAACAGCAGTTGCTCAATCCTCTATAATTCTCTCTCCACTTCTCCCACTCCTACTCCTGCATCCCCTATTACTACATCGTTTTTAAGTTCTCCTTCGGCTTCCCAAATATATAAAAAAATTAATGGATATCCCAGTTTCTCGTAATAAATCTGAGGTTGAATGTGGCTGGGAATCTGATTTGGGTACATCTTTTCCTATTCCACTGTGGAATAAAATCCGAACCAAGTAGAGGAAGTCTTCTAGAGCAGCTAAAGCTACTCAAACTTTATTTTTTATTTACAATACACAACTCATCACTCCAGCCAAATTACATAAGATTGACCCTACCATACCCTCTTCCTGTTGGTCCTGTTCTGCTGCGTCTGCGGATCTCAAACATATGCTTTTTGATTGTCCAAAAATTCATAGTTTTTGGACTCAAGTATGGCGTCGGATTAACATTATTTCACATTCCCAAATTCCTTTTTCTTTTTCACACATTTTCCTAGGTAGTGTCTCTGAAGTTTGCTCTCCATCTTTTTATATGATTTATTTAATTTTTTTTATCCTTATTGGCCTTCTCGCCGCCCATTACATAACGAAACCGCCTTGGGCTTTTTATCTCATACATTGGCTGTATAGGAAAAAGGCTTGCGCAACGCTACTTAGAGTCAGCACCCTCCTCCAGGCACGGCCCCGTATGAGAGTGGGACAGAGAGTCTTCCTCCAAAGCATGGCCACCCTATTATAAATTCTTCACCGTACCTGGGAAGACTCCAAACAGCCGAGATAGGTAAAGGCTTAATCATTGGATTTATATTTTAACCAAACACCAAAGCAAAACCTTCTCCCTCACCCAAAACATAACAAAAATGGGGTCTAAAATCTGTACCATTTTTTAGTCTGATCCGAAATATCTAGCTTGGCAATAAATCTCATGGCTCGTAGCCAGTCTAATTCTGTCGGGGGTGCCGGAGAAACCCATAATTTACAAATCTCTCTCCATGCCAACAGTATTACATAGAACAAACATTTAGCGTTATCATCTGTACCCTTACCTTGCAGATCCATTCTTCCGGTTATAGCTAGCTCAGGGCTTACCTTGATCTGCAGGCCTAGGGCTTTTGACAGACAGCTACTCACTGCCTCCCACAATTCTCTTATCTTCGGACATAGTAAAAACATATGTAGATTGTCTTCATTGGGACTCTTACACTTGGGGCACACCACCAGAGGTGAATTTAGAAAGTCATTGAGGGGACCAATACGCCCTGTGAATCGTAAAAAAAATGATTCCACCTTAAATTTGCAGGTTTCACTATTTTATAAAGCCTAGACAATGTTACTTGCCATTGGTCTTCTGTTGCAATCTCCGGCAAGCAATCTTCCCACAAGGTCTCAGGCAGCTTAAAGGGACCAAAAAATCAAGTCGGGGGAGGAAGAGTACTGATCCGTTCAGTCTCCTTTGGATAATCAAGATATCATAGGGGAAGGATCACTTGTCCTGCATAACCAGGGTATGCAGGTAGGTTTGTTGTGCCTCACAAATTAAAAGACCCTCATGCACGTGTTTTTTGTAGGTGTTCATAGCGGTATATGTTGTCTCCCAACTTTTATACATGTGTGTGCATAATCCTTGGGTCAGTTTTTATGCAACTCCACCTGGAGGATTTACCCTTGGTTAAAACAATAGTGATTGTGAATAGGTGAAGTGATGGGGGAATTAAAATACCCGTACAGCCAGGTATATGATTTTGATAAGTCTGGATTCGGGTAGCTCAAGGCAGCGGTTAAGTGTGCCGCTCTGGAATAATTAGGAATTTAAGCGCACTGCAAGGTGAATCTTAAAAAACAGTCGACATGTTTCAGCCTTGTTGCCTGCGTAGGTCGGTAGGCTTTCTCCAGGACCAGTGCAAAGTGTGAAGGTGAAGTGAAATAAATGGAAAGATTAACCTGTTTTAGGCAGTCCACGGTAGCATTGTGCCTGTAGGAGAAAGTTTGACATACACGACAAAAGTAGGGTAGAAGAGGGGGATAGAAGACACAACACAAATGTACAAATAGTCAACAAGTTAAAAACTGATGAATTTTAAACAGCTTTAAAATGGCAATACTTTAGCACAGGTTCGCACTCTTGAAAGGTGTCAACCCATTCATTCTCATGCCTGGTGAAGGTGGTGGCATGCGAAAAGTACTCCAGTCTTATCACTCTCATGGGGTAAAGTAATGTGAGCTACGTTGGTCGAGCCGTACCTGGTTGTATAAGTGGTTCTATATCAGTGCTAGTGCAGGGTGGGTGGTGGGCGGGCAAAGTTCTTGTTTCCCCGATATTTAAAAATGACCCCTCGCGTATAGACGCTGACAATTTATCTGGTGTGAAACACGGTGCTTTATTAGGGCATGTAGGTGCTTGAAATAAGGTGCTGCGAAGGTATGAGTGGCTGGGGCGCACTTTATCGCGCTGCGGGCATCCTTCAATCTTGAGCAGTGCGTACATTTGGTGTAAAATGCGGTGGTTTCAAAATGCGTTTGGTGCTTGGAAATAGGTGCCGCAATGTTTAGAGTGATGGCTACGGGCAAAGTTCAAAAGTGAATGTGATGGTGGCTATACAATGCGTGGCGGGTATAGAGCGCGCATTGTGCTGTGCACCTGAGGTAAAAGTTGCCTACACATACCTGATGAAA
This sequence comes from Lissotriton vulgaris, assembly GCF_964263255.1. NCBI lineage: Eukaryota > Metazoa > Chordata > Amphibia > Caudata > Salamandridae > Lissotriton > Lissotriton vulgaris. Next base: position 40,212 of record NW_028247145.1, read on the forward strand.
TGCGTTTGCGCACTTCTTCGGGTCAGGGGCAGGGAGGGAGTGCCTTCCTGCCAAAAGAAACCGATTGATAAGTATACTGCTAGGATTAACTCACTGTTTTCGCGGTAAACGGTGTTACTAGCCATACCTGTGGCGTGACTCCTCCTGCGTAGCTTGTATTATCGCTGCCTCTTCTCACCCGGAAATGGTGGTGAAAGCTTCCCGTGTTAGATATGGCTGTCAGTAGAGATGGTAGAAATACTACCAGGTAGTTCGAGCTTCGAATTAAAATATAATTTGGGTGCGGAATGGACTACTAAATTGCGTAGTCGCAGGGGAGGAATTAATAAAGATTAGAATAATTATCGTTTTTTAAATTTTAGAAAAAACGTGGGGGTTTAAACAGTGAAGATTGTAATGAATATTGATGGAGGTGTGGTAGCTCGTAGTTGTTCTAATAATTCACTGGAGGTTTTGGGCTGGCGTCTTATGGAGCACAGTATATACTTAATGGTCAATGGTCATTGTTCATAAATGACTGTATGCATAATGAACAGAAATTGTTCTCTAAGGGATGTGAAATTATCTATTGAGGCTCAACCATGGAATATTGTCGTTCAGGCCCATGTAGTCAGTTTTCAGTCTGTGTATCCAGCGTTGTTCTTTTTCAAAAAGAATTTTCGCTGCGTTCCTGTCTTTTATGTAGATTGTTTCCAAAATGACCCACTGGAGGTCGGTGACAGTGTGCCCTGCTTCCAGGTAGTGAGTGGACATTTTGGTTGTACTTTTTTTTACAATGGATATTACTCCGGTGCTCACAGAGTCTTTGCTTTGCTTTCCTACAGGTCATGCCAATGTAGCACATGTGGCACGGGCATGTAATCATATAGATCACATGGCTGGTTTGACAGTTGGTATGTCTCCTTATTGTCCACTTTAAGTCAGGCAGTAGTTGTTATTCTTTTGTTGGTTTGGTAAGACTACAAACCGAGCACGTGCCGCATGGGAAATGTCCTGTTGTCGGTGGATTGTTCCATAGACCAGTTCTTTCTCTAGGTCTCTTAGGTGGGGGTCTTGTGTGGACCAGGAGATCCTTCAAGTTGCGACTCCTTCTGTTAGCAAACCTGGGTTTTTGCCAGGTTAGGGTGTTAGATGTTAGAATCCTCCAATTTTTCAGGATGATTTTCTTGATCTTGTTCGTCACAGTTCTGTAAGTTGTGACGCACGTGATGGTCTCCTCTTGTGGTTGTTTTTGTGTTGTTTCCAGTAGGGACTCCCTGGGTTGGTTCCGCGCTCTCTTTTTACATTTGTTGATCACGGATTGTGGGTAATCACGTACCTTTAGTTTTTCACAAAGGTCGTTGGCTTGTCTCTTGTAATCTGAGGTTTTACTAAAATTCCTCCTCAGTCTGAGGAATTGGCTGTAAGGGAGATTTTCACGAAGGGGGCGTGGGTGGAAACTATTGAAGGAAAGTAGGCTGTTTTTTGCTGTAGGTTTGAAAAAAGTTCGAGTTTGTAAGGTGTTGTTTTCAGCAAACAGGTTGATATCCAGAAAATCCAGGCTGTGGTTGTTAGCCGTGTAGGTAAATTTAAGGCAATCATCCAATGAATTTATCCATGTGTCGAAGTCCTGCAAACTTGCAGCATCTCTTTCCCATATCAACAGGATATCGTCGATATACCTTTTCCAAAAAAGGATATGACTGAGGTAGGGATTGCTTTCGTTGTGGATGTGATTGCTCTCAAAGGTACTGACATAGAGCCCGGCCACGCTGGGGGCAAATGTACTCCCCATCGAAGTACCGTGGCACTGGAGGTAAAGTGTGTCTTTGTATTGGAAGTAATTTTCTGTTAGGGCGAGTCTACAGCACTCCAGAACGAAATGTCTGGGTGTTCTGTGGGCCAATCTGCATTGAACAGTATAGTCTTGAGAGTGTCTAAAGTCTTCTGCTGTGGCAGGCTTGTGTTTAGACTCTCGATGTCGAGGCCCACTAATAGCATGGTTTCGTGTGAGTATTCAAAATGTTGTAACTTATTCAGGAGATCACGGGTGTCTTTCAGGTAAGTCGGTGTCTGTTGGACTAGTGGTCTTAAGTACTGGTCAGCAAATTGGGAGAGCGGTTCTAGGACCGAGTCTATCCCTGAGACAATGGGTCTCCCAGGAGGTGGTATTCTCTCTTTATGAGCTTTTGGGAGTGAGTAGAAGTATGGAATTCCATCAGGGATAGACTTGGTCCTAGAACCGCTCTCCCTTTTGAACTTTGCCCGTAGCCATCACTCTAAACATTGAGGAACCTTTTTCCAAGCACCAAACGCGTTTTGAAACCACCGCGTTTTACGCCAAATGTACGCACTGCTCAAGATTGAAGGATGCCCGCAGCGCGATAAAGTGCGCCCCAGCCACTCATACCTTCGCGGCACCTTATTTCAAGCACCTACATGCCTTAATAAAGCACTGTGTTTCACACCAGATAAATTGTCAGCGTCTAAACGCGAGGGGTCTTTTTTAAATATCGGGGAAACAAGACCTTTGCCCACCCACCACCCACCCTGCACTAGCACTGATATAGAGCCGCCACTTATACAACCAGGTGAGGCTCGACCAACGTAGCTCACATTACTTCACCCATGAGAGTGATAAGACTGGAGTACTTTTCGCATGCCACCACCTTCACCAGGCATGAGAATGAATGAGTTGACACCTTTCAAGAGTGCGAACCTGTGCTAAGGTATTGCCATTTTAAAGCTGTTTAAAATTCATCAGTTTTTAACTTGTTGACTATTTGTACATTTGTGTTGTGTCTTCTATCCCCCTCTTCTACCCTACTTTTGTCGTGTATGTCAAACTTTCTCCTACAGGTACAATGCTACCGTGGACTGCCTAAAACAGGTTAATCTTACCATTTATTTCACTTCACCTTCACACTTTGCACTGGTCCTGAAGAAAGCCTACCGACCTACGCAGCAAACAAGGCTGAAACATGTCGACCGTTTTTTAAGATTCACCTTGCAGTGCGCTTGAATTCCTAATTATTCCCGAGCGGCACACCTAACCGCTGCCTTGAGCTACCCGAATCCAGACTTAATAAAATCATATACCTGGCTGTACGGGTATTTTAATTCCCCCATCACTTCACCTATTCACGATCACTACTGTTTTAACCAAGGGTAAATCCTCCAGGTGGAGGTTGCATAAAAACTGATCCAAGGATTATGCACACATGTGTATAAAAGCGGGGAGACAACATATACCGCTACGAACACCTACAAAAAACACGTGCATGAGGGTCTTTTAATTTGTGAGACACAACGAACCTACCTGCATACCCTGGTTATGCAGGACAAGTGATCCTTCCCCTAAGATATCTAGCTTAAAGGGACCATCATCCATCTCAAGGATCAGCCAATACCACAATGCAACTTCTTTTTTAAATAAACAGTCTAAAAAAAGCTTCTCCTCAAATTCATTGAGAGATCCAATTAGATTTTCCATTTCAGTTGACCAGCTCTGAATCTGCCGATATTTAAATCTGGAGAAGCTCCAACCCCATTCTTGTTCACAGAGTTACCAAGAAATCAGCTTGCCATCGTAAATAAATCTTTCCATCTCTGGGGGCCAACCTCTCTTAGTGGTCGAACCGAAGCATCCCTTGACCAGGGAGGAGAACCTGGTGCATCCCAAATCTGAGCCATATAACTGTAATATGGAATTTTTAATAACCTCCTAATTCTAAACCAAATCTCTGCTAGATCTCTTAAAACCTTTCATCTAGCCTTTTTTTTAAATTTAGGATCAGCAAACTTATACAAAAAGCCATGCTCATTAAAATTATTCTTTCTGAGCATTGCACAAAGCATTTTCCCAATAACTGAGGTTGTTGGGGTATCCAACAGCATTCTACAGTTTTTTAGCAGGAAGGCCCATGAATAAATTTGAAAGTCTGGGACCGCCAACCCTCCCTTCACAAGTTTTCTCCTGAGCTTCTTCCAGGCGAGGCGCGGCCCTTTTGAAGCCCATAAAAAGGAACTAATATCGCTTAGTAGCCTTACAACCCACTCTTTCTTAAATATCAAAGGAACTGTTTCAAACAAAAAAGTTATCTTTGGCAAAATCTTCATTTTCACCAAGTTCGTGCGGCTAAACAGTGAGAGCGGTAGATGTGCCCACCCTCGGAGAGTGGCGGTTATCTCCTTCTTTAGTTTTAAAAAGTTAACTTTAGTAAGATCCCTGATGTCCTGCGTTATCCTAACCCCAAGATATCTCATTTCGGGCTTGCAAGCTATTCCCTCGAAATTCAGGTTCCAGGTCATGACCTCCGTTTTGTCTTCATTTATAGCATAGCCTGAAACAGCCCCAAACTCCTTGGTCAATCCTAGAAGGCATTCCATTGACTGATGTACCTTAGGGGTATAAATGGTTATGTCATCAGCATATAACCCTATCTTTTTCGACCAACCCTCAAATTCAAACGGAGCAATCTTCTCTGCAGCTCTTATTTTACAAGCTAGGGGCTCGATATATAGGTCAAATAAAAGTGGTGATAGGGGACACCCTTGTCTGGTCCCGCACATGATTGGGACTGGCTGAGTTAATATCCCATTAACTAACACTCGAGACGTGGGGGAATGATATAAAGATGCAAGAGAAGTGCTGAAGTTCTTGCCTAAATTAAGATGTTTTATCAAAGCCCGCTATTCCTTTACTGTCAGTGATCGTCAGACCTGACTCCACTACTCTTACTTCTTTAATCAAATTTCGAGCTTGATCTTTTTTCGCCTTCCTAACTAGCAGTTTACTACTCCCCTTACCATATTCAAAATGCGAGAGTTGGCTGCCATCCCATTTCTCCTTAACCCTATGACTCAGAATTCCCACCAGATCTGATTTTAACTCTGTTAACTCATGCAATATCCTTTCATCTACCACAGATCTACCGAGATTTACAATATCAGCCTCATGCTGACAAATTTTCTTCTCCAGCTATGAGACCTTACTATAATATACTCTCCTCTTCTTCGCTCCCAGGGCACCCAATCTTCCTCGCAGAAATACGTTGCATGTGCCCCAAACGATCTCAATCCTAACTGATCCCACATTTTTATCAAATTTTATCTAAATTAAGATGTTTTATCAAAGCCTGTAGATATGCCCAATTTACACGATCAAACGCCTTGGCGGCATCTAGCGCGATAACCGCCAAGGGAAGATCAAAGGCCGAGGCCATATCCATAGCACCAATAAGTGAAAAGGTTAATTATTTCAAAAATCTACCCTTTATAAAACCTTTTTAGTCTTCATGAATTAATTGTGGAATAACAATACTCAATCTGTCGTCCATAATTTTTGCAAACACTTTATTATCGCAATTGAGTAACGATATAGGCTGTAAGAGTCCATATACTTTGGTGACATCCCTGGCTTTGGTATTAGTATAATATTTGCCTCATTCCACGAAGAAGGCAGAGAGGCCTTGCCCAAAAAACCTGATTAAATAACTGACAAATAATTGGTGACAAAATGCCTATCATCGATTTGTAAACTTCGGCCGGAAGACCATCTAGCCTGGGTGCTTTGCCTCTTTTTCCCCTTTTAATAGCCCCTTCAACCTCTAATTGAGATATTTCCTGATTTAATACATCCTGAAGCTCATCAGATAGAGGCTCCAAAAACTCTAACCAGCCCATTAACGCCTGCTCTTCAGGCCTAAGATCCTCATTATATACTTTCACAAAATATTCATGAAAAGCAGCCGCTATTCCTTTACTGTCTATGATCGTCAGACCAGACTCCACTACTCTTACTTCTTTAATCAAATTTCGAACTTGATCTTTTTTCGCCTTCCTAACTAGCAGTTTACTACACCCCTCACCATATTCAAAATGCGAGAGTTGGCTGGCATCCCATTTCTCCTTAACCCTATGACTCAGAATTCCCACCAGATCTGATTTTAACTCTGTTAACTCATGCAATATCCTTTCATCTACCACAGATCTACCGAGATTTACAATATCAGCCTCATGCTGACGATTTTTCTTCTCCAGCTATGAGACCTTACTATAATATACTCTCCTCTTCTTCGCTCCCAGGGCACCCAATCTTCCTCGCAGAAATGCCTTGCATGTGCCCCAAACGATCCCAATCCTAGCTGATCCCACATTTTTATCAAAGAAAACTTCAGTCTCCTCACTCAACGTCTTTAATGCTTCCTGATCATAGAGGACAGTACGATCTAACCTCCATGTTGAACCCGATATGCTGTCCTCTAATTCCATCGACAAAATAATGGCTGAGTGATCAGAAAGATGCACACCAACATGACCCACTTGGGTCACACAATCAATGAACCTAGAATCCAACAAAAAGTAATCAATGCAAGATTTATGGTTATATTTTTTATTATAGAATGTAAATCCTAGTTGCTGGCTGGACCTTGATCTCCAAATATCACACAAGCCTAACTGGGCCATCATCATCTTAACTCTGTTTGACATTTTCGAGTTGACCATAGCTCTACTCTTTTCCGAACGATCTAGCTTATGATCCAAAACAGTATTAAAATTGCCCGCCATAATTATCTTACCAGAAAAGCTTAGTAGTTCCCTGGCTAGCTCGTCTAAAGGGCCCACATTGTCCTAATTCGGGCCATAATAACCAATAATAGTAAACATTTGCCCTGCCATCTTTAGTTTCACAATCAGCCATCTCCCTCTAACATCAGCAGCTTTACCCTCCACCGAAATATATACCCCCTGCCTAATTAAAACTGCAACTCCTTTCGTAACCACTGTTTGAAGAGTGTAAAGTGCATGAGCCACCCTCCGGTGTGCCGAGAAAAGTTCCTTACTTTCAACCCCTGATAGATGGGTCTCCTGCAATATTATAATCTGAGCCAAAGAATCCTTCAAATATTTCAGAATTAACTCTCTCCTCTGCTTCACACGCAACCCATTTACATTCCAAGATAGGATTCTCAGCTCCTTTAAGTTAACCTCACTTGTGACAACCTAAACCAACCAAATTATAGAACCTGACAGCAAAGAAGCCTCTGGGGAATTTTCCAATTTTTCTCCCCTTACCCTTACCCTTCCCCCTGCCCCTACCCCCCCTCCCTTTGCGGTCCCAAACCCCCCCCCCCCATCCCGGAAAACCCATCCAAACTACCCATAGCCAAGGCCTTTTGTGTGCCTACAGCGGACGGTGTGCATAGGCACTAAACTAAGTTGATAATATGCCTGCACGTCATCTGCTCTTTAAGCTTAACAAAAACAATACATAAACTTATTACAAACTCCCAGTTTGGCATTGTTCCAGAAAACTATCCACCTCCTCAACAAATCAGAAGGAATACAACTTATTGTTCCACATAACTTTTAGGAAAGCCGGAAACTTCAGCTGAACCGAAGCTCACAGTTTTCTCAAGGGTTCAATCCGCTTACCTAACTCCCATTGCCGATTAGCAGTTACCGGTGACCAATCAGATCTTACCTCCACCTTAGCACCATCTATCAAAATGATTTTTTTTAGAGCAGCAGCCAGGATCTTTTCTTTCAGAGTATAAGTCAGAAAATGAATAAAAATTCTCCTAGGCTTAGAACGGTTCGGGTTCAACCTAAAGGGATCGCGGTGCACCCTCTGAATATCCCTAAAAATCTCGTCCTCAGCCTCCTCCAGCTGCAATTTGGTCTTAAGTAACTGTACTACATATTTCTTGATATCAGACCCTTCTTTGCCTTCTGGCAACTTTAAAATCTTCAAATTATTGCTCCTTTGCATGTTTTCCAATCTTTCTACCCTCTCTTCGTGTTCCCTGTCCTTAATCTTAATAGCATCTAACTCCTTGCGGTTAACCATGACTTTCTCACGAAGATCCTTAACTTCCGCCTCTAAAACAACTGTACGGGAACTCAACTCATCATTTTTTTTCTCTAGCAAGCTGCAGGCGGCTCTTATACTTTCCTGATTCAACTCGGAGACCTCAAACCCCTTGTGCATGTCAATATTTAATTTTTTTAAGAGAGCAATAACCGGAAGATCGCAGTCTTCTGGATCGGGATCTATCTCAAACCCTTCCTCACTGTGACAGCTCAGCTGATTAGATTTCTCCACCTCAACAGCTTCAACAGCCAAAAAACTCGGGGTCTTCGAATATCCTGTGGCCCCCTCCAGGGTTAAGACACCTGTGTTTGAGAAAAGAGCTAGCTGCTCTATGTTGTCCTTTGCACTACCAGTTGGATCTGTCTGAGCCTGCAGACCATGACCCACCTCCTCCATGTCTAGAGAAAGAGCCTGATAACGAATGGGGCTCAAATGCTTCGACCAGTCCCACAAATTTATATCCACAGGCACCTGTCCAGTGATCCTGTCCCTCTCTGAAATGCAGTTGGTTCTCTGAGAAGCCTGATTGGGTTTAGGGCCTGCTAATAAACCTGTTAAATTAGCTGGAGACTCACCCTTTAATATTAAAGTTTTTGGCCCAGCATTAAAAAATGAAGTGAGAGAGGTGTTATCTTAATCTTGCGCTCCAGTGAGCCTGCCTTCCCCAGCTTGTTACTCCTACTACACTGCTTACTGTCTTTTTTTACTGTGTTCTTAAACTTGCTTTCAGTAACACTTTTAGTGTTTACCTCAGGTGAGCCAATGTACTTAGATAGTGGTTTCTCAGACCCCCCCTCCCAGCACTCCTCAAAGCATATCTAGAAACCCCAGTCCAAGCTGCTGTAATCTGAGCTTCAGGTTTTAAACCTTCCTCGCTTTGCTCTCAACCTCCAATACCTACACGGTCTTGCAAATCGTCCACAAAGCTTCTGTACCAGGGGGCAACTTCTCTTTTGTAAACACCCAAAGCCGGACAGTGGACCAACCAAGCCGAAAGCAGCACCAACCTCCAAATATACACAGACCAATTAAAGAAAGAAATTCATTTCGTGTGCCAGGCCAAGGATACCCCCTGTCCAAGGGCACCACTCCCACCGCAGAGGAAAGTATAATTGTCCCAAAATTTGGTCCGGCACCACTTGCAAAGTCAATTAAATCAGGTTATGTATCTTGAAATCCTTATTGGTTTGTGGAGTCTTGATATATGTTCAAAATGCTTTTTTTTTCTTATTTTAAATACCACATTCAGCCGACGCGTTTTGTTCCGTACAACGGAACTTCTTCAGGGCTGCAATGTTAGAACATACATAAATACATTGTGTAACACCAATTTTAAAACCAATACAAAAATACATATAAATAGACAAATATATACATATACATAAAATACAACATAACATACAATTATTCATTTTGCCATTGGCTTTTTTGAGGGCCATAACCTCACCATCTTATACCCTTATAATAGTCTCAAGTTGCCATTAATCAAATACTCTTATGACCTGAAATGTCGATACTAATCTTAAAGTATCGTGACCATACATCTGAAACATCAACTAACATCCTAGTTTTGTAGGACAATTATTGCGAAACAAAAAACCCAAATCCATAAGGAAAGTGAAGTCAAACATACCGTTCTTATCATGTTCACCAATTGTCGGTAGTTCCTTGATATAATCATATATGTTGTACATCCGAAGAGCAAGCGGGTTTACAAAGATATTCTTATTATAGCATATTAGGCATAAGTCTCACCATTTCAGTATAAGAAACTAAAGGAAAACAATAAACAAAAAAAGGGGGTTGGTTTCTCACAATCGGAGTGGCTACAAGTTCAGTCAATCAAAGTGCAGAAATGTTCTACAATTCTCTAGTCCCGGACCATAAAAAAACATCTGCACTATGAAAACCACATCATCAAGGAAATATAAACATACATGTAAAGGGGCCTACCTTAGATTATATGCAGCTTCCTTTCAGTATGTATTATATGGTCCCAAATTATATCAGCAAGATATGATAGTCCAAAACACGATATTTCACAACAATGGTCAATGACCTGTGTAGGTTAAAAATATCGACATTAACCCACAACAACAGCAACTACTTTATATGTTATTTTCACTCCCAAATGTCCACAGCGGCCACATCATTATTAAATACATTGCTAGTAGTCATCTACAATTCTCTAGTCCCAGACCATTAAAAACCGTCCGCACCTTGAAAACCACATCATCAAGGAAGTATAAACATACACGTAGAGGGGCCTACCTTGGATTATATGTAGCTCCCTTTTAATATGTATTATATGGTCCCAAATTATGTCAGCAAGATATGATAGTCCAAAGCACGATGTTTCACAGCAACGGTCAATGACCTGTGTAGGTTAAAAATATCGGCATTAACCCACGACAACAGCAACTACTTTATATGATCAAGTCAGGTCAAGTCAATGCAAGCTTTATTCGATTAATTAAAATCATAAAAGCAATTCCATCACATGTATAAAAACGGCAATTCATGTTTTAAAACAATTCATGTATAAAAACAGTTCATATATAAAAACAGTTTACATTAAAAAAAGCATTTTTGGCGAACAAATTCATATATTTACATAGGGTAGAACATTTCATCGGCAGAACTAATAGATAATGGTTATTTACACATGTCAAGGAACGTTTAGCTTCAGCTTTTTAGAGTTAATACGCATAGCAGCAACCAAAAAACTTGCGACCCCAAATATTACTCTGATGCTACTCAGGAGCTGTAGGTAGCGGAGAGCGGGACAGACTTGTGTAAACCCCGCTTCTCTCAAAATGGGTAATAAAAACTGTTTCCTACATTCCTCATAATGGCCGCAAAACATAATAAAGTGCATCAGTGTCTGTTCAGAGAAGTTATCACAGCTACAGGGGGTAGATGAATCTGGTTTTCCCCATACTGGATAATTTCCCAAGGAATACTGGATGATATTAAGTCTAAATCTCACAAGGAGGTTGCGATGGTAGGGCCGGGTCACAATGGACAAGTAGGGTTCCAGTTTTGGGGTAGCCTAAGTATATAATTGGCTCTAACTCCTGGTTTTTGGACCTCTACTTCCTCCCGTTCCATCTCCGCACGTTCCAAGAAATTGTTCTTAATCCACAGTACATCACCCTTCTTGATGGTGCTCGGGGCAGAGTATAGTTCTGGCCTCCCCAGTTTACAAAAGGTGTTTTTAATGTAAACCAACCATGGGATTTTGTTGACTTTATCCAGTGCCATACAGTCTTTCAGGATGGAATGATTTAAACTAATGTCGGGGTTCAGCCAGATCTTAGCCCAACAAGTCAAAGGTGCCAGCTGTAATTGGTCACTGATGTAGCCAAGGCCCAGCTCTGTATGGACTGAAAGTACTGGGGTTGATTGGGGGACCACTAAGAGGGATCTAAGGAACTTATTTTCCGCAACCTGGAGTTTGCCTTGTGGTAGATAACCCCATAGGGAAGCACAATACCTTACTATTGAGAGGCTTTTTGACTTGTAAACTGCCAACAGTGCTTCTACTGGGCATGATCCCAAACGTTTAGCAAAGCTCAGTAGAGCAAAAGTTGATCTGGTGACAGCTAAGCCTTTGGCAATTAATTGTGGCATCCAAGTGCCCCTTTCATCAAATAGGACGCCCAGGTAAGTGAAAACCGGGACCCTGGAGATTTCTTCGCCGTTGCCTAGAAATGTTCTTATCTTTACCGTTTTTTAACGTTTCCCTGACATGCGATTTTTTGTTATTTATCTGTAGATCCAGGGAGGACATAAATACCCCAAAATCGTCCAAGAGTCTCTGCAGCCCTACCCATAGTGCGGGCAAGCAGTACTGCATCATCCGCATAGAGTAGTACCGGCACCATGTACTCCCCCACATGTGGGACGTCAGATGTGGACCCTTTCAAAGTTGATTCGAGGGAATTTATATATAGGGTGAATAGGAGGGGTGCCAAAATGCAGCCCTGCCTTACTCCTCGTTTTGATCTGAAAAAGCTAGTAGTTCCACCATCACTATTGGTTCTAATAGTGGCCCGCAGATCTTGATGCAGTGCCGCTAAGTAGTTTACCAAAGGCGGGTCTATCCCTATGTTAATTAAAATCGCCCAGAGTTTGGCGCCATTGACCAAATCAAAGGCCGATGATAAGTCCATAAAGGCCATATATAACATAAACATAAACTGTTGAAGATTAAATACAACTATTATGAACTAATCGTTTTGTGAAAGCCTTTCTTCATGAACAAAGTTTGAATTGTTTGACCTATGGAAAAACCATTCTGGTTTTAAGTTGAAAGAACGCGCCCTTTGTGATCAAGCGATCACACTTTCCACACATATCATTAAGGCACTGACAGACACAGTGTTACAAGGACTGCGCCAACACAAAGAACATTAGATATCCTAGAAATAAAAGGAGCGCACGGAGATACTATCTCATTCACTAATTGGTCGAGAGTACCCCTTTTGGCCCTGAAACCATATTGTAATTCAGAAAGGACCCTCCTCTCTTCCAGATGTTCGCCTAGTCTCTGCAGAATGACTCTGCCCAGGATTTTGACGTCAGAGTCAATCAGAGGGATCGGCCTGTAACAGGCAGGGTCAGTTCTTAAGCCTTTTTTAAAGACGGGTATTATAGATGATGTAGCCCAAGATGAGGGGAACCCCGAAATAATTGTGGAGTTAAAGACGTTTGTAAGTGTCTTGGTCCAAAACTCCAGGGGGGTCCTATATAGATCTGCGGACACACCGTCTGGGCCCCGAGCCTTATTTTTCGTCATCTCCAGAATAGCCCTTTGTACATCCACTTCCTTAAAATGCAAAAGAAGGCTACCCCATTTTCTGTGGGGTCCACCATTGAAGTATATTCCTCTGCACTATTGTATATTTTGCTGAAGTGAGCAACCCATATCTCATCGGGGATCACAGAGTCCATCACCAAGTTATTTGTACCCAAAAAATAGGGGTGGTTAATTTCAGCCCAAAATTTAGAACTATCTCTAAGTACATCAATCGACATGAGGTTTTCCCATGCCTCATTTTTTATGCATTTTTTACGGTTAGCCGTGGCAATATTATAGTTTTTTCTAAGTACAGCCACCAGCTCCCGGTTTCTTGGTTTTTGTTTTAGTGCATACATTAGTTCTTTATGGGCTTTTGAACACGTCTCATCGAACCACCTTGGTTGGTCTGGACCATCCCTCTTCTTGTTACATTTCAGGTCAAGTCTAACTTGAGCGCAAATAGCGGTAAAATAATTTATGACCTCTTTCCCATCTGCCAAATTGTCTAGGCATATTGCCATGTCCTTTTTTACTTTGTGCTCTAACTCCTGCATAAAAGTGTCTGGGACCACCTTGGCCCAATTAAGCCTCCTCCCCTGGTCTTTAGGAATAAGTTTGTCAAAATTGCATTCCTCATTTTCCCTCTGTTTGACTGCGTCTTCCCCCTTGTGTAAGATCAGAATCAGAGGGTTGTGGTCGCTAAAGGCCGAGATTGCGATCTCAATGGAGGAACACACCTGAACTATGCCAGGGGAGACGAAAATATAATCAATTACAGTCTCTGCCTCTCTACCTACAATAGTCGGAGCCCTTTCCTCCCCTCCACTTCCCTCAATTTCATATAAGTTAGTGTTTGCAAGGAGTTCTTCTAGTAACTCACCTTGAGGCGAGTGTTCGAAGTGTGTGGAGATTGAGCCAGGTGGGCCTATGTTGTGTTTAGCCAGACAGTCCCAAGCGCAGGGGTGTATGTTAAAATCTCCCATTAGGATTATATTGAATATGGCATTTTGTGTTGACTTGTAATGTTCTAGGAAAGACGCCAATGTGTTCAGGTGTATATTGTGTGTATCCTTCTCTGGCGCATTATAGAAGTTCAAAATTAAAATCTTTGGATATTTAGGGCGACTCCATTCTAATCCTTGTAAATTAGCTGAAAGAATCCCCAAATTGGTAAATGATCCTTGGAGTCTAAGTGAAGTTAGGATGCATAGACCACCTTTAGCTCTCCCTCCCAGACCAGGGGTAGCCTTGACTTGGAAGCTACAATAACCATCTAAATAAAAGAGATCACTTGTGTCCCAGGTCTCTTGTAGAGCAATGATCTCATGTTGTGCCACAAAGTGTAACCATCTATCATCTTTTTACTTTCTTACCCAGCCCGCCACGTTCCAGCTAATTATTTTGAACGAAGAGTTGGGTTGCAGCTGATTATTCTGGACAATATTGGGCTTGTTAACAATTTCTATGGGTAGCTGTCAATCATTTATGTCCAGACTCGATAAGGCAGAAAATCTATTTGGTAGTGTTAGTTCGGAATTAGATCCTGCACCCATCTTGTCGGTCGTGACTGTTTTTGCTGCCCTCAGGGAGGCCTGTTGAAATTGGTACGAATGGCGTTTGGTGTTGCTAACATTCAGAGTGGAACAATAAGTCAAAGGAACTATAGGCCGGCATGCTACAGGCTGTGGGAGAAGGGGTGGAGGATAGAAGTAACCCAAAGGGAGTGGCCTAATGCCGTTACCATCAAGCTCTGAGCCATCCCATAACAAAGTGTCCACAATATTTGCTCTATTGAAATTAACAACCACACAATCTCCTGGGATGGTCTTTTTCCGTTTCCCCACCCACTCAACCCTTCTAGCTGTAATGATACTCGAAACAATGTCAGTACTCCCACTACTAAACTGTGAGCACCACCTTTTAGTTCTGTCCAGAAGTTCGTTCTCAGTTTCCACAGCACCATTTTTTAGGGATGGAATTCCAGACAGGATTACCACCAAAGGAGCAGCTTGTGGGGGAATATGTAGTGTGGGTAATTTTGAGGTACGGAAATTCGGAGTGTGTTGATCTTTCCCTGGGGACCTTGATTGTATAACCTCAATGGGTAAGGTATGTCGTTGAATCCCCGGGGTGGAATCTGGCCTCTTTTCTTGGTGTCTAGAACTCCCTGAGTTAGTCTGCATGTCCTCACCCAAGGCGGGCTCCGTATCTATATCCTGACTAGATCCTACACTAGTTTGGTTTACACCTATGGCACTAACACCAATGGGACCTGTAAGATGGGCCCTTAGATCCTTCAAAAATTTGTCAATGTTTTCGCATTTCTTAACAATATTTGCGACACAAAGATTCAAGGAGTCCACAATGTCCTTGGCAATATTCACAAGTACAGGCTCCAAATGGGATTCAATTAGTTCCTCCATCAACTCCAAAGCGTTTATTGGGAGCCCATGGTTCGATGTATTGGTCACCCCCCCTTGGGTCTGGTTAGGGGGTTTCTTCCTTTAGGTACCTTTACTGGTCATTTTTGGGTTTTCGTCGTGTGTCCTTGTCACCCTCAGGCTGGGTCTCTGGGAAGTGTTTACAGAGATCGAGTAGTCCTGGGCACCCTGAGGTGGGTTAACTACAATAATGTCTGGATCTAAAGGAATGGGGGGTGCACTACTTGGAGATGTCTCAACATTCTGAGTGGGTATTGAATCTGTACGTAAATCAAGTCCCAGTTCCTTCTCTACGGTAGCAATTTGGTCATTTAATGCCCCCACAGCAGAAGTTAAATATGAAATAAAGGTCTCTGATTTTCGGGGCACCTTGGCCTTCTTACCTTCCCCTTCTTTGGAGTTTAATTTGCACTTCCCCATCCTACAGCCAAGGGGGGTGGCCCGACCCGGCCTCTGCTGGCCCCTGATGGCCACGCGGGAGGAGCGTCTCATCTATATGCGCCTCCGGGTGCGGGAAAGTGACGCTGCTGGCGGCGTCCCGGCGTCCAAGCAGGGGACGCTGGGAAATGTAGGCAGTTGCTCCCCCCTCTCGGTGGCCGCGATGGCAGCTGCGGCGGCGGGGGAGAGCAGTAGAGTGAAGGCGCGGTGTCCGGTGTCCTGCAGAGCTGCCCGGTAGGTGAAGGTCTCCTGCAATACCCACAGCGGCCACATCATTATTAAATACATTGCTAGTAGTCACCAAGGGAAGAGAAACTAAACTACTCCCCAACCAAATATATTTGTTAATGATTATGCATATAGTAGTTATTTCATTCTATAGTATCAATGCTTACAATTGCAATCTATTTGTATTTGTCCCATGACCATAACGGTTTTCCCGAGTAAACCACTAATAATGACCACGTAATCCTTTATATGTAGCACGCTTGTCCAACCCCTTATCGTTATAGTCTCACACATTTCGGGAGCACCTATATATCACAGCTTAGCTGCAACGTTGGCCATCTACGCCCAGAAACTGATCACCTTACAATCCACGATCTCCCGCCAATGCTTCAAACGCGGGGACCGCATCCGCCATACTTATCTCACCGCGCCTGGCCCCTGCGTAGCTTGTGTTGTAGACCACACCTACCAGAAAGCTGTGGCACATTGCCTCTAAGTCAAAAATACAAGTAAAGCCAGGTTTTTTGTTACGATCTATTTCCATAAACTAATGCAAGTCAGCAAAATAAAGACATGATGACTTGCAAGCGCCATCTTCAGCGATCCAAAGTTTTTTTTAAATGTTAGTTAAAACAGTTTCATGAACACAAATCAAAATTGGGTAATATATAAAATATAGCAAAAGAAAAAGAAAAAGGAGGGAGGAGGGAGGGGGATGCACCACAAGCAAAACGAAAGGGGAGGAAGAATGTGTCCAAGTATTGGCAGCAATACAACGGGAAGTTAATCCATCTGGCATAACCCATGAAAACACGACCAAATCTCGAACAGTCAGTATACTGGAATGGCAAGTTTACCATTTTGAACCACAAGTGCAATCACATCACATCCAAACCACCTAAGTGTATGCATGTGAATTACCCATATTATAAAGTTACTTAATTCATGTATGAATTAGAACCAGCAATAAAAAAAAAATCCAGTATAATTCAGCCTGTTTGTGAAGAACACCCAACACATTATATATATCTGGGGATAATTTAGCAATTTAATTAAAGAAACCATATGGCTTGTTTGTGATATTTAACCATAGCCCAATTGAAGCAAGAGAAGGAAGACATGCAGGCATTATAGTCTGTGAGACTTTTTTTCTCTCTCATACGTTATATGATGATATGTATCAATATACAAATAGTTTTTCAAGCTGTACTGGTCCCAATACAACTAAAAATTCTGACAACACCTTAATGGTCAGTCCATTATCCAGAGTCCACAAGCACTAACCAGCGCTACCTGAATCTGCAGTTGGTACTCATAATCATTAGCACTATTCTTTAAGCCAAAACACATAACAAATGGAAAATCAAGCTGGGAAGGGTGGAGAGCCATAAGATATCCATTTTTCAGAGGTGATAATGCATTTCATCATCGGTATTATGCCCCATTTCAATGCATCTCAAACGGCATATCCACAGCAACTTCTCTTTTGTTTCCTTGCCTGAGACAAATACCTCCCTGCCTCTTCCACAAACTCCTCCTCCCCGGAACAGAATCCTGGAAGCAGCGAGACAACCTCTCCCGAGCTCGAACGCCGCTCTTTCTCAGCAGAGCACTGTCCCCACTGCTGACTCCGCCTCCGCCTCCGCCTCCTTCCGTATTCGAAAGCCCCTTGCAGCCTGAGCCGCCATGCACCGCCAAACCGCTATTACCAGAAGACAACTCCAAGGCACTGAGGTAAGCCGCTCCTCATAACCTATACTGTCAGCCACTCATACCTGAGCCATCCCGTGCAGGCCATAACATCAATACCGCTGCGCCGCACCGATACCCTTCCTGACACCCGCGACCCGCTCCTAGCCGGCCGCCATGTTTTCCCTCCGATAATACCCAAATTAATCTTCTTTTTGCATTTCAGCAGATCACTAAATCATGGAAAGACATCTCAACAGTATCTTTTCAAGCATGGTGGTATGGTGTTTGTTATAATCATAGACTTGACAGAGCTTATGTACATCCAGTCTCGATTGCCATTAAAAGAGAAACTCTGTGGGTGCCTGTTATTGAATTCTTAAATAAGTCTGCTAAAAAACTACCTTTACATAACTCTCGCACTGAAGAGGTTCCCAAACCCCCTTGAGTATATATTTATCACTGTTCTATCTACAAATTATCTTATGGTCTTAGATTATTTCAATGTTTGTAGAAATTTTTTATGCATAAGTGTTGCTTTTGTCTCATGTTACTCATAAAATGGATGTTCCTCCCATCCCCTCTTCTTTTTTCTATCTTTTTCTTCCTCCATTTTTTCTTTCTTTCCTCTCTTTTCTTTTTCCTCCCCATTTTTCATAAAGATGAATTGTACATATATGTAATTGTTTGTTTATTGTATTTCATCTTGTGTTTATAAAACTTTTAAAAAAATGACAGGCGCTCTTTTGAATCCGATCTTTGGTCTTTAAAGTGTCCTTATGGCTAATATTCCTGACCTTAGTCACAGCACATTGGAGATCACAATATTTATAGTCCCTCCTTTCAAGTCTAATGATTATTTGTTTGACATTGTGTTCAAAGTTTGCCTTCTCACTGCAATTCCTCTGCATTCTAATAATTTCATCAAATGGGATAGCAGATTTGGTGCAGGGGGATGCACACTCTCATGATGTCAAATACTATTTACAGATTTTTCTATACAAAATAGAATACTCTGTAGAGTGTTGTTAGAAATATAGAACTCAATATCTCGGAAATGTATTTGTGTTTGTGACAAATTAAGCATAAAGTTCACATTAAAATCATTGTCAATGAGTACGCTTTCATCTGATTTTCAGTTCCAGTCCTAATAAGGATCACATCATCTATATAGCGTCCCCAGTAATGTATGTTTCTGAATTTATCCCTTGCACTTTGTATATGGGATGGAAGGTTAAAAGGAATCATCTTTAATGCACAGAATCATTGTTTGTATTTTGGTTGGGACCTAACTACTTTGTTGTTGAAAATGTCCTTGAGTTTGTAATGTTAAAACAATATTGTGGTTGCATGTATTTCTACTGTGCAAAGTATTATATGTTTTCTTAAAGTGGAAAAAACAATGTTGTATGGACTTATTATTTGTCCTTAATCACCAGGGGCCTCATTTATGAAAAGTGACGCATCGCTGCGTGAAAACAGCGATGCGTCACTTTTCACTGCGCACTCCTTGCGACACCAATGATGCGTCATATTTAATGTATGACGGATCATGTCGCAAGGACTTACAGATACGTCAGTATTTCGGACGCATCTGCAAGTGCAAAAGTGACGCATTGCTGGAGTGTGTCACAAAAGTGACACAACTCCAGCAATGCGTCCTTTCACATGGGGAAAGCCCCATGTGAAAGGGCTTGCGTCAGTCTTACGCCTGCTGTGAGGCAGGCACAAGATTTTGACGCAACAGCATCCTAAAAGTGACGCAGTGAAATCTCATAGATTTCACTGCGTCACTATTACAAGGCTTTTTGCGGGGGAACGCCCCCAATGCATACATTATACCTGACGCAGGTATAATGTGGCGCAGGGGTTTAAAAAGTGACGCATCTACCAATATGCGTCACTTTTTAAATATGGCGCAACAAGGCGCATTTTGTACGCCGCTGGTGCGTCACAAAAAGTGACGCACCGGCGGCGCAAAACTGACGCAAGGCCTCATAAATAAGGGCCCAGGACTTTTACTTTTTTACATGAATTTTTTTGGCATTGAGTGAGGCACTTGTACAGTTGTAATGTGTTTTTATAGGTAGTTTACATTTTTTAAACAATGTATATGTACTTATTGGCATGTTTGCAGCACTAAAGCAGCATATGTTTAGGTGAAATAAGTTGGCTTCATGTGTTTTTCAGTTTGAAGAAAAGAAGTCAAAAATTTACATTTTCAATGAAAAATCAACTTGTCTGGTTTTTCTCCTCACACTTCATGTAAATGTAAATGTAAAAGGGTACTTGTAAAGCGCACAGCTACTCCACAGAGTGTCCCGGCACTACGGACTACAAAACCGGGAAAAACAGAAAGAACCAGTCGTGTTACAGAATAGTACTATCAACTGTTATTGCTGAAACAACTAGGTCTTCAACTGTTTCCGAAACGAAAGCAAGTCCTGGACATGCCTAAGCAGCAAAGGCAGACAATTCCATAACCGTGCGACCAGCACTTGAAACGAGCAGCCACATGATCAGGAGCTGGAAAACTTAGGAATCTTCATAAGAAGCAATTGTGAAGACCTAAGGGATTTTTTTGGCACATAATTTTGGATCCTATTTCTGATATAGATAGCGCCAGTATTATGAAATGCCTTGAAAGCCAAAACTAAAGCTTTAAATTAATTCCTTTTACGAACTGGCAGCCAGAGCAAGGAGTTCAAATGAGTTGACATTCGTGCTCTTGGCCCTACCATAAGGATAGCTCTAGCCGCCGCATTCTGAACCACCTGCAGATGGTTCAATAAGTACTCAGGGAGGCCCAGGTACATGACGTTAACATAATCAAGTTGTGACACAATCAGGGCCTGAACTGCTGTTCTCTTGTGGGCATCTGACAGCAGGGGAGGAAAGACTTTTTAACATTTTCATCTGGCCAAAAGCAGGTGCCAGCCACTGTTTGTACCTGGACCTTCATTGATAGTTGGGCATCTAACTTTACCCCCAAGTTTTTAACATGGCTCACTGAAGCTGCCGTGGAGGACCTGTTCCGCGGCCACCACTGATGCCATACTTCGCACGGAGGGGGCCAAAGGAAATGATCTCAAATTTTTCAGGATTACATTTTAATTGGTTTTGATTCAACCAAGAGAAAATCTATGTCAGGCAAGTGTTGATTTCTCCACCTCTGAAATCGGTGCCCTTATCGCCGGTGAACAGCAGTTGAGTATCATCTGCATATGATACTATTTTTGCGCCGTGTGCCTCTGCTAGCAGCACGATGGGAGCCAAATACACATTAAGGAGTGACGGGCTTAAATTAGATCCTTGGGGAACCCCCACCTTCATAGCAGGAATGGGGGCTGCAAAAGGAGGGGACCAGATCGTTTGTTGACGGTCACTAAGGAAAGATAAAAAACGCTTGTATGCCGTGTGCCCAACACCGCACTCGATGAGTCTCTGTAAGAGCTGGTCATGGAGCACGGTGTCAAAGGCCGCGGAAAGGTCCAGCAGTATCAGCACTGCTTTCCCCCCTTTGCCCAGAATCTCCTTAATGGCTTCCGAGACCTCCAGTAGGGCAGATTCGGTACTAAAATTGGCTCTGAAGCCCGACTGACTAGGGTGTAATACATGATCGGCCTCTATGTATTTCGTGAGTGTAGAATTTACACTTTTTCCAAAAGTTTGGAGAAGAAGGGCAATAGGGAAATCGGTCTATAATTTGAAGCCACCGCAGAATCAGCGGCAGGCTTCTTAAGTAGGGAAAGGATGTTAGCATCCTTCCATCTATCTGGGACATGCCCCATTTGCAGAGAAGAGTTCAAGATCTGATTAACTGCTGGATTTATGATCCCAGCTATAGAGGAGAGAACTTTAGCTGGGCAGGGGTCTGTAGGGGAGCCAGACTTAAGCGCTTTCATCATCGCCAGTGACTTCTCCAAGGAGACTGAGGGATACTGGGTAAGACCGGTGCCTGACTCCCAATTAGCTAGGACTACTGGTTCTATGATTACTTTGTTTGCCCAAGATGCTGTCTCAAAGATGTTTTAAATAATTCTGAAGAAGATTTGGCTGTTCTTATTTAGAAAATGTTGGTTACCTCTCGTTCCTATGTGATAATCCATTTTGAATCCTATGAGGAGCAGGATCAAGACTTTGTTTATGGCTTGGCCCCACCAGGAATGAGGTGGTGAGCAAAAAAAAGATTGGTTTTGTGCGTTTTAGATTCCGAATGGATTTTCCCGATTCATGCCCTTATATAGGTACAATTCATGTTGCCCTTATATAGGCATAGAAAGCAAGCCCTTATTTAGGCATAGCCCATGCAACCCAAATACAGGCATGGCTACTTCCATCCGTTCACCAAACGTCACAATGATTTCTTGGAAAACCAGCTTAAGCCGTTAGGGACTTCCCCTTGCTTGAATATTGACTTCTCAAGAACTCAGTTAATTTTACAGTGAACAACTATTCCCCAGGGGTTCATTCATGATGTTCATATGCCCGACTTTACGTCAAACATGGCATTACTAAACACCTTCAAGGTATAAATATACCTTCAGTTGCTATGGCAAAACAGGGTGGTTCGAGCAGTTTGACGACCTACTTGCCTGACGCAGCTCGCTACAGCAAGGGCTGAAGGAAGCCGACTCTCCAGCTGACACTCTGATCAGGAAGCTGCCCTTCTCTGCCGAGAATCCAGCTCCAGTGTTTCTGACTCCCCTTGCGGGGTGTTGGGAAATCGAGTCCCGAAACAGAGATACCAGACTTCCTTCATACTAAAGGTATGGAGCTGATTAGACCCTAGAGAAACCTTTGGTTGATTCTTGGCAAAACTAAACCCAAGCAAAAGACCATACTTACTCCCCTCATACTGCACCTAGGTTAGGTACATTGGGGTAAGCGTATTTTAGTAGCACCAGTTGAGTTGTTTAGTCTGTGTTATTTATGTATGTATTTTTATATGGCTTAGAAACCATACAATGCTATTACAGTAATATTTTATAATACTATTCTCGCTCTACGCATTATACTTTGCATTCTGTCTAATGATTGTAGCAGTTCACCTCTCTTGCATGAGAAAGAAGACTGTTCAATAAACCTTTTATTGAAAACGCCTGTCTCACTATTTCTCTGCAACTCTGTAGAAACGAAGCATGCACGATTGACTGAGTAAAATAGTTATCTATTGTTTCCACGACTCTGAGCGATATGTTCTTATTCTTGGGGAAACAAAGTTGTCATGTTTATACGGTTGTCAGAAACTAATCCCTTCTTGTATATTCGAGAACGTTTCTAGTGACCTCCGAGCTAGCTGGCACTCACAATTAAGTTTAGTATATTCGATAGAGACCTATTGACTTAAGTCCTACGTCAAATCTATAGGATATATTATTCCAATGCGCAGAGCCTATTGGGAATATTGGAACTACACTACAGTTTAGGCCCAGATCTCTGCACTGGGGGTGAATGTTTGAAAATGTTTAACATTCCGTCCAACATCATTTTGTGTTGTTACTGTTTATGACTATACATCACTCTGATGTTTGTAAATATTTTGAGAAGATGCTTCACATTTGTAAAGAGGTTTGCAGCAGCTTCACAAATGGTAGAAGGTTACCTTAAATCAGACACCACGCTGGTGAAACAGGATCTGTTAGAAGACAAACTAGATGAGTTGTGTTATCAAGCTAGCCCTTCAACAAAACAAAAGTGAGGATTTAAAGCTGCTATTGTAGCTATCTGTAAAGACAACTGGGAAGCATCACATAAAATGAGCACTAAAGATGCTAACATACGGCATCTTTCTGTGACAGGGTTCAGCCGTTAGGTGTCTGAGATAGTTGAAGAGCTGAAGTAACCTATTTTACCTCCCTACACAGTAGTAAATGGTTGTTTGTGCCTGAAACTACAGAGTCATGTTCGGGATTTGCCTGGAAATGTAGCAACATTTGATGGTACCTCTACGTTACACAAAAGAACATAACACCAAACAGCATGATTTAATGAGGAGTTGCATAACTGGACAGTGCATACTTAAAGCGGGTGCCAAGCTAAAAAATAAAATAGACATCAATGGATTTTTTAATTTTTTTACAGGAGAGCTAGACTGATTTAATAGCTACATCTGACCCGTTTAACATGTCGTGAGATAATCATTGTGCCCAGTTATAGGATTTATCAGTTGAATCAGTTGACCACTCAATTAAAACATAGTAGTGCACTAGACAACAAAACAGTCAAAACGTGAACACAACAAACACAGCAAAAGACAACAGCATTATTTTGCAGTAGTGTAGAACAGAAAAGCAGCATAACACACCACCACGTCAACAAAATAGCACAAAGTCAATATGCATAACCATTCGTATCGCACATTAAAATCTTTAGAAATCACCTGTGATAATACAGTGGTAAAAGCCTGCCTTACTTACCACCACGTACATGAAATAGCGCCAATCGAAAATGTTTAGTGACTCATACTCTAGATTTTAGAAATTGGCAAGTACAGTTGGTTTTGAGGATTAAGTCATAAAGGGGTCATGCAGCTTTCATTTAGGAGCCTGTGAGCTAACAGTGACACCTCAGCAACTTTTAAAGTATGGGCCTCATTTAGGAAAAGTGACGCATCGCTGCGTGAAAACAGAAATGCGTCACTTTTCACTGTGCCCTTCTTGCGACACCAATGATGACGCATCATGGCGCAAGGAGTTACAGATACATCAGTATTTCTGATGTATCTGTATGGCGCAAAAGTGACTCATTGCTGGAGTGTGTCACAAAAGTGACGGAACTCCAGCAATGTGTTCTTTCACATGGGGCAAGCCCCACGTGAAAGGGCCTGCATCAGTCTTACGCCTGCTGTGAGGCAGGCGTAAGAAATTGATGCATTTGTGTCCTAGAAGTGGCGCAATAAAATCTTATAGATTTCACTGCGTCACTTCTAGGACCCTTTCTTGCTTCAGAACGCCCCCCCCGCCCTGCATACATTATACCTGGCATAGGTATAATGTAGCGCAGGGGTTTACAAAGTGACGCATCTACCTAGATGCGTCACTTTGTAAATATGGTGCAACAAGGCACATTTTTTATGCTGCTGGTGCGTCACAAAAAGTGACGCACCGGCAGCGTAAAAGTGACGCACAGCCTCATAAATGAGGCCCTTTTTTATTTTTGTTAAGATAGCAATTCGAAATGGTATCATGCATGCTACCGTTCTACGGGGCATATTACCAAGCAATAGCGATAATTATCGCTATTGCTTGGTTAGAGACAAAAATTTACCGCAGAGCTGCGGCGATTTTTACCGCAAATAAACCTTGGTATTACCAAGGTTTATCGCAAATGCGATAAAAATCGCCGCATTGCATGAATATCGCTGAAAAGTCAGCGATATTCATGCATTACCGAGCTAATGCTCTTAGCCATGTTATCCACCTCCCATTGGATAACATGGCTAAGAACTGCTCAGGGCAGGTGTTAGCTTTTGGAGATATTCGCGCTTAGCGCGAATATCTCCAAAAGTTGGTAATAGGAGATAGCGATGTTAGCGACTGTTTTCAGTCGCTAACATCTTGGCACGCCCACTTTGCATGTCATTAGTGATAAATATCACTGACATGCAAAGTGGGGCCCAAGATGGTCGCTATCTCCTACTAGCTGTTGCTAACTGGTGTTAGCGACAGCTAGGTAATAGGGAGATAATTTTATCTCCGCTTTCTTGGCTTTTAAAGCCAAAAAAGCGGGGATAAACCCCCTTGATAATATGCCCCTACATTTTAGTGACTGATTTTATTTTTCAGTAAA